>NC_133340.1:3467676-3545176 GCF_030506205.2 Paramisgurnus dabryanus
TTTTTGCCTGGTTGCCAAACTGTCGTACATCATCCCTCGTCTCTAGGGACCCAAATTTTTTTAACTTTTTGACAAGGTATTTGTTCAAGAGTTACGTTTTGCCACCAGCCAGACCGACCGGAAGTTAACTTTGTACCAGTAACCGTGCATATGCATCCAATAATCTTAATGCCGAAACATAGTCCATTTTTTAAGTGTACGTGAGGGTCCATGTACAGTGCGCATGATTCAATTTTCATCATCAGAATAGTCACACATAACGTACTGGATTTTTTAAACCCTGCGAACATTGTATGCGCAGGTCGTGGTCGTGCATGCGCCTACAGAAGCATGTAGTATGTAGCCCAGGAGATGCATTGCATTTTGTTGCATTGTGCATGTGTTGAACGTCTGTTTACACAGGGCTCGAAATTGCCACAGTTTTAGTCGCATATGCTCCTGATATTTAATTGCCGTGACCTCAAAATATATTTGGGAGCATTTGTGCGAATGCAAATGATTTGTTGTGGTGCAACCTGTTTTAATTTCTTTACGAAACGTTCGCAACTTTGCATGTACTGTGAAATAATAAGCAAACGTCTCATAGAGACCAATGAAACTTTACACGGATGACTCCGTTTCGTGCTGTTTTTAGCATCCGAGGACACAAATACATAAAGTTTATATTCAAAGATGCTGTCAGAGTTCACGCAGATTTTCTTGTTTCACTGAAAAATGCGATCGTCAAATACAAACTGACAACCCATCAAAAGTCAGTTAAACGTAATAAATTACTACTTTATAGTAAAATCTAATTTTAAAATAATACAAATATTGATTTTCAATTATTTAAATTTCTTAAGTAATACATTCAAACTCAAAAAATAAAAAAAATAAAATAAGCAGCACAAAAAATGCAATTTTTGATGAAAATTGATTCGTTTTTTTTTATTTGATTATTTTAGAAAAGATAAATTATTACATGTTATGAATAGTTTATTAAACATGCTATTTGATTAAAGAAAATGAAAAGAATCCAGAAAAATTTATACAGAAAAAATGGGATTTAAAAATAAAAAACTGAATTTAAAATAAATAATTAAAAATAAATGATATTTATAGGGCCCCATGAATCTACATGTTTTAAGCATATTTTAAGCATAGAAATCGGCCAAGCACAGGTCAAGTGTGTGGCAAATATTTAAAGATCAGGTTTGATTCAAACTTTTAAAATTCATAATGATGAAGTTGTTGTGCTCCTATAATTTTCAATGCATGCTCCTAAATTTTTTGCTGGTGCTCCTAACTTTTACATTTAGGAGCGCCAGTGCTTCCTGCTAAAAAGTAAATTTTGAGCCCTGTTCCACCAACAGTCAAATAAACTATACTTTGCAAATCTGTGCATTTAGCCGGTTGTGGAAGTTAAAGTATATGTAAAAACACATCCTATATTTAGAGCTTAAGATTGCATGCGAATTGTTTACAGATACAGTACAAGCCCCCACCTGTCCAACTAGGCCAAACGCTCGGTCCAGGCTGTGTGAATCTGTGTATTTTCTGATTTTATTGTGAAGCCAGCCGAGTTCAGACAGTCTGCTGCTAGTATCTCTCAGAGACTTACAAAGCGGCACCTATAAAACAAAACGGAGCAATAAACAATTTTCTTATTAACTACATATAGAACATGTAAAAGCTATTGATACTGACTGATGCGAAGGGCAAACATTTAGTTAAAACCAGATCATCCTGAAAGCGTTACTTATTTGTGACCCAACCCAGCTTCAGTATTTTTTGTGTGATTTACTGTTACATAATACTATCCTACGTAATGTAAAGAACATTCTTTAAAAATATAACCTTGGGTAAGGTCATGTTAAAGATTGAAATCAATGATTAAAATCAAATGTTGATACTTCAGATTGCATAATAAAATTACAATGAGCCTGGATTTCACATTTTGGCTCTTCATGGGCTACATCAATCCTTTTTAACACTAAAACTCTTTTACAGTGTTGAACAAATGCCTATTGAAGCTGTTCAATGAAATGTTCACTTGTAAAGGTCACACAGATTCTTTTAAAGCAAACCGTTACGAAACAGACAACCAGTTCTTTCACATTTCTTTCGAACACATAAAAAAAAAAGAGACAGACAGCTACTTCACATCCCATGCTCTGCAAATCCTGTGCTCGCCCGATTTCTGTTTTTCAGTAATGAAAAATATGATATTAATAAATACAATAATAGAACAATTATCTGTAGAGTTTCTGAATAAGTTAAGTGTTTTGAAATACGCAGCTTTGTTCAATGTGTTGTTGTATGTTCCACTTAAACAGGAAGTTACTGGGTTGTACATACTGGGTGGTTCCTTCATTTTTTATAATAGACAATAGTATTTCGTTTACATCATGAACTGGAATCTGATGTGAAGCTGAAGTGCAGAATGATGTCATAAAAATCGTTGATTGGCAGACGTTTTGATGGAATCGAGAGACTTAAGTTTTGATCTACCTTTTAAATGTTAATTCATACTATTTTATAGATAGCTCCCTTAATATTACCCTGTAGTCAAGAATTGTATAATTTAAAATGCATTTTGAGCATCATAATAGCATATATAAAAGTTTTGCCACAGTAATTTTTTAATGCTTTAAAACAGCTTCAAAGTAACTCTACACCCATGCCTCATTTAGTATTCTCGGATCTATAAATGAAAAGTTTGGTTCCAAAACGTGATAAACGACATTTTAAAAAAATAGTTACCACCAAAATCAGTATTATATCTGGTCAGTATTAAAAAGTAAATTCTTAATTTTATGCAAAATCCAATGCAATAAATCCACCCAACAAATCACAGCGCAACATTCCTCGCATTGTAAACAATGGTGGCGCTTTGAATACACACAGAATCCTAGTTTTCCTCATCTACTTTGTACTTCGTGATCCACAAACAAACAAAAATAAAATCATTTTTTTTTGTAATTGACAAACCTGTAGTGGTTTTCTGTGGCGGGGAAGAAACGTAAGCCATCAAAATCAAATAATTTACGTGAGAGCCACTTGGGCAAGGGAAAAAATGCCGGCTGTTGCTTGTTCTCCCGACAGCATCAAGCTTCTGTCATGCTAACACATTGACCCCAGTGGATCTTATGAAAAACTTTCCATTATTTTATTCATTTACAACTGATCGCTGTCAATAAAGTTCAGCGATGACGTCCCAAGGATGACAGCAGCAATGACAGTGTTCTTAATATGACAAAGTAAATGTTTTGATTAATGCCATTAATGTTTTTTTTTTTTAATCAGTGGATACCAACTAAATTAATATAACATGGCAAAGATGAATGCACATTTATATATTGATTCAATAGATTTATTGCATTTTTTGCGGAAAAAAATTATCCGTTTTTATAATAAATATTTGAAAATCAAATTATGGATTTTTTTTATGGATTTTACCCAAATTGATTTATTGCGTTTTGGAACCAAATTCTTTAAATATGTTAATTAGTCTCTACTCACCTCTACTCAATCGCACAGATATAAATATGCAAATTAGTCCCCGCATCCACTTTTTCACACCACCTCGGATCATAGATATATATCTAAATGGTGAGATGTCAAAATTATCTTTATTGAAAAACAAAATTGCCTAATGCTGTATCCCACTAGGGAAAAAATACAGACGTATTATTAAAACTCAATATACCGCCCAACCCTACCTAATACTGACACATATTCATAATAAAGACCAAAAACATTTTTCTGATGAAAACGAAGGAAGATATTTTGAGCCCATTTAATTTGATAGTAGAAAAAAATTATATATAAATTTTTTTTAACGTGAGCGCAAATAAAGACAGAATTTCATTTTTGTGTGAACTATCCCTTTAAGACCAGTCCTTTTTGGGTCTTACCGGCATCAGATTGATGAAAGGATTCAGTTGTAAAGAACATAATTTTTGTACTTTATTTATTCTGGTTTAATAAAAAAAACCATTGTTTTTAGCTTTCCAAAATATTTGAGGTTTGTAACAACATGAGAGTGAGTAAATGATGACAGAATTTTCATTTTTGGGTGAACTATCCCTTTAATGGATAACCTAGAAACTAAATGATAATGTCAGGCCTCTCTAAATATCTTTGTACCTTTATAAGAGGCACATCGTCCTTTTCCAAACAAATGGATCCAGCACTTGAACAGTGTCACTTAAAAAAGGACACCTGATCGATGATCTCTGATTCACGGTCAACATCTTCCGGGAATTGGAAAATAAAGGCCTGAGAGCCGTGAAGATCAAATGGATTCGTGTGGGCTTTGTGAGTTGTAGCCAGACAGAAGCAGCTGATGGTAAAATCAATGCTTTTACGTTTTTCATAATGCACTTTCTGAAGTGACTACAGGTGGCCCTTACTTAACATGTTCTTGTTTAATGAGAACTCACCGTTATCAACTCAAACACATAACAAGCACTATTATGAGAAATGCTGTACAAGAATATTCTGTTCACTTAACTGTCACTGTTCCTGTAGAGGAACACCTAGGTTTACTTCAATATTTTGGATGTAAATGTTTATTGAATCATGACAAACTATATATTTTTGGAAAGGTCTAAGCCTCTAGAATACATATTTCAGCAGTGTTTTATAAAATAAATTATGTAGGGAGAGTAATTGATTCAATTTTAAAGAGAGTGCGCCTCAAAACATTTATGTAATGCTAAATGGCATTGTCACACAGGTGGGATGCCTACAATTACTTCAGTGTTTTGCATACTAATTTTTATCCAATCATGACAAACTGTATATCAATGAAAAGCTCTAAGAGTGTAGTTTTCATTTGTCATCATCATTTTGGGAAAATATTGACATAGTGTGAGTCATTTTCTAAAAGGTCACGGGCCCTCAAGCGGGCCCACATTGTTTTTACATATTTATAACACTAATACCCTATCCTAAACCTAAAAATCTTGACAAACTATGTATCTTTGGAAAGCTCTAAGAGTGTAGTTTTCATATTTCATCACAATTTTTGGAAAATTATGATGTAGTCAGAGTCAGTTTCTAAAATGTCACGGGCCACAGGTGGTCCCAATTTGTTTTTACATATGTATAGCACTAATACCCTGTTCTAAACCTAAACAATCTTGTCAAACTATATATCTTTGGAAAGCTCTTAGAGTGTAGTTTTCATATTTCATCAAAATTTTGGGAAAGAAATGACGTAGTGAGAGTCAATTTCTAAAAGGTCACAGGCCAACATGTAGGCCCAATTTGTTTTTACATATGTCTAGCACTAAACCCCTACTGTAAACCTAAAAAATCTTGATAAACTATATATCACTGGAAAGCTCTCAGAATGTAGTTTTTATATTTTAAGGTCATCTGATGATAGAAATAATGTAGTGACAGTTTTTAGATACATGACCCCACCCCCCATAGGAATGCATATTAATTTTATATATTCATAATTCTAATATCATATTATAAATCTTCAAAAATGTTGACAAACTATATATCATTGGAAAGCTCCAAGAATGTAGTTTTCATATTTCAAAACGTTTTAGCAGTTATAATAATGCAGTGACAGTATTTCATCAATTTGTGACAAGAGAATGCAGCAAACCGTTGACATCTAGTGGCCGTTGTTGGTAAAACCACTAAAAGTGTTACACAAACCTCATTTTTTGTGATTTTATCTTAAAATTTGGATCACAACTGCTTGAGACATATGGCCTCATGTTTACATTATTACTTTTGTGAAACATTTTCATTTTTATAATTTTATTTATCAAATTAATATGTTATTGCATTATTTTTAATTATTATAATAAATTTAAACTGCTATAACAATTTTTCTGTTAAATATTTTCACATCCAGAAACATCAGTGAAAAACCTTACATTGTCTTCTTTAAAACAAGACCAAGATTAGTCTTTTAGACCAAAAAATGCCAAAGTTATATTAATTTGAAGCTACACATCAACTTTTCACCCCCCACTCAAAAGGGTGGAGTGACAGGTAAGTGGTTAATAACGTCAAAGTATCTCAGTGGGACTTCATTCTAACTTTTGGATTGAATGCGCTGAAATGGGAAAGTAAAAAAATGTTGCAGAATGTAAAACGGTAAGAAACGTATAAAACCTTATATAAAAAATGCATGACAAGTCATTAATGATTGAGTGTTTTGATTTGCTATTCATTACGATCAAAATAAACTTTACGAGACTTGTAAAAAGGTCAGTTTGTTTTTAAGACCTGCTTTAAAAGAACAAGTAAATTTGACAAATATCTAAGTAGATATGACAGGCATGTGTGCTTGTATGAACCAAGCGTGCTGCACAAGCCCTGAAAAGTGAAGCCAAAATGTCTCGATCGCCCCCCCAGTGACTGGTCCCAGTATAGGTCATAAACCCCGCCTTCCCCATGTTATTCAATGGGACTTGAGACCAACTTAACAATTTAATTACACTTTAATTATCTTCTTTCCGAAGCTGGTTTCTGTCATTTACTGTAGTTTTTATCATGCTGATGTAAATTCAAGTGTTTGTTTTTAAAATAAGTTTGTTTTTTAGTTAGTTATCCAATGCTATAAAACAGTGGTGTCATGTCTTGATTGACAGCTGTGATATGCACATTCTGCGAGAGCGGGGCCTTTATTTTGCGGCTTTACTTCCTGCTCACTACTGCGCAGGACTGGTCCCAAAATCGCTACGGCGAAGACTCAAGACCCAAGATGTCAGCGCCGTATCGGGACACTGGCGGCTTCACTTTTCACCAATGGAAGAGAGCGAACGTGCGTCGTCCATCTTTTTTACGTCTAACCAACGGCTCGGTCCACAGCTCACCCCTCCCTTTTGAAACGCATACAGAAGCTACGGTAGCCACCACAGGACAAACATGCCATCTTCTGAAACACGTAGTGACAAAACTCGCACTATAGAACCGTTTTTCCATTTAGGAAAAAACTGCAGTGTATGTAGATAAAAATAGCTTATTCTAAGGTAATAAATCATTACAGTTCATTTTGTATGGTCTTTATAGACCACTGATAATATAGTTATTTATATTATATTGCAATTTTGTCAAGAGATCCTTTTAAAAGTCCCACATTGCACCTTTAACTAAAAAAGAAAGAATGAAAAGCCAATAAAGAGGTTCTAAATCTTCACCTTTGGATCAATTTTGTAGCTATTCTCCTGGCTGGACATCTTGATGAACTTTCCATCAATCCCTTGGAAAACATAAAGAAGGTCCCGTACCAGAGCAGCTTCTCCGATCTCTGCTGGCCAGAGAAAGAGAAAATAAAGTGAACATTTTAATGAAAGCGCTGTAAAGGTCAAACTCGCAAGATGTCGCAAGAGTGAAGGGAAAGGTGCTGTGCGGCCAACTGCTTCGAAATCCCTTTTCAGGCCTCTGAGATGTGTATTAAAGCTTCATTCTCATCGGGGCGAGACGATCTTTACAAGCGCAAAAGAACAAAAATGTTATTTAAAAAACGCCATCCTAAAATTTATTGTAAAACATGAAGTACAAGGAGTAGGTTTCTTTTTTTGTACTACGCAAAACCCATGTCATTTACTTACAAAAAATGTATTTTGTACAGTAAAATCTACAGATCTCTCAGCACAAATTTAGTCACTTATTGTACAAATACTTGAAAGGCCAAATAATTACTCACGAGCACAATATTTTTAGGTAGATAATAAGTTATAAACAACCTAGTTTTGAACAGCCTTAGAACATAACCCAAAATTAGAAATAAAATCCAAACATCATTCTTTCCCAGCTTCATTGAATCTCGGCTACCAACATTATCATGTTTTTAGGGTTTTAGTTTTGTATGCGCTATACTCGTAAACTCACCGCTGCCGTCTCCATCCCTCCTTGGCTTTTGTGGGGGTTTGGGAGCGGGGCAGGCAGAGGGCCCGCTAGGTGGGCGAGGGGCACCAGCTGTCCCAGAAGGCGAACTTGAGACTGGCAGAGTCCAGGCCAGACGAGACCCTCTTATGGACTCGCCGACTACCTGTGAACCAGGTCTAAAAAAAACAACAACACACATACAGAAAGTTATTAAATTTCCTATAAATGAAGAGTTTGGTTCCAAAAAGCAATAAACTGCATTTTTTTAAACGAGTTACAGCCAAAATCAGTATTATGTCAGGTCAGACTTAAAAAGTAAATTTTTAATTTTACACAAAATCCAATATCCGCCCTGTTATTCTGACACTTTTCACCCTTTTTCCCCCAAAACGCGATAAACGCCACTCCTCCTTCTCTGCAGAATGCAACAAATCCACTCAGCCAATCACAGCACACCATTCCACGCATTGTAAACAACAATGGTGGTGCATTATATGCTCACAAAATCCTAGTTTTCCTCGTACTTCGTGATCAACAAACAAACGAAAACAAAAGAATACTTTTTTAGCATTTATAAACCTGTGGTGATTTTGTGTGAAGGGGAAGAAACGCAAGCCATCAAAATCGAATAATTTATGTGAGAGGCACTCGGGAGTCGGAAAAATGTCGGCTGTTGCTTGTTCTCCCGACAGCATCAAGCTTCTGTCATGCTAACACATTGACCCCAGGGGATCTTGTGAAAAACTTGACATTATTTTACTCGAATTCAACGAAAATCGAGCAGGACCAAAACATTTTACAGCTGATCGCTGTCAAAAAGGTTCAGTGACAATGTCCCAAGTATAACAGCAGCAATGACAAAGTAAGTGTTTTGATTAAAGCCATTAATGTTTATTTTTTATCAGTGTATACCACTAGTCAACTAAATGGTAAATGGTAAATGGACTGCATTTATATAGCGCTTTTAACAGACCTATGGCCATCCAAAGCGCTTTACAATTAGCCTCACATTCACCCATTCACTCACACATTCATACACCGACGGCGGTGATGAATACAACATGGCAAAGATGAATGCACATTTATATATTGATTCAATCGATTTATAGCATTTAGAAAAAAAAAATCAGTTTTTATAATAAATCTTTAAAAAATCAAATTATGAATTTGAATTTTTTTTTATGTTATTATAACCTAAAGATGCTATGTGAAAGTTTGTAACAGAAAATAGTGGTTTTCATCTTGTCACTTTCTTGGTATAGAAAACACATTTTTACCGAAATTAGTCAAAATGGATTTATTGCGTTTGGAAACCAAACTCTTCAAATTTATGATACCTTTGCTTAAATCAGCAAAACTGCATGAAGGTCTGTTGTAGTTTTGGAAGTTTAGAAAAATACTCTTTTACTGTACATTACCACTTTACCTGCTATGTTATTCAGACGAAAGCTTGATAGCCATTACCAAGGCCTGTGGGAGATCACTAATGACCTTGTAATGGTGAGTTTTATAAGCAAATAATGACATTGAGGTCGAGACACTTTAATGAGGCTGTTTGTTCAACAGATTTACTGTGAAATGGATCCAGCAATCAATTAATTCACGGCTTTGACTACATGGCCATATTTAAAACATCTTAAGTGCTGCAGGTGCTAGATACGGCATTAATAATAGATGGGTAATGCAGGAGTCCAATTAAATATGCCAGAAAAACAGTAATATCACAAAACACATATAAAAAAAATACATGAATAAAACTGAAAGCAAGACTCTCTAAGCAAAACAAAGCAAGCTTAACAAGTATTTTTTAACATATTTTAAGGATAAACTAAAAATGTTCAGGTGAGACAGACTATGTTTCATCTAAATAAAGAAAATTACTTAGAAAACTTTATTTATATATCTAAAGAAACTGTGAGTGGAGCTTGATCTGGGTGGTTTTAGCTGGTTAACAAATCAATAGAGGCCATGCGCAAATCTATATTTAATATATCTATATTATATTATAGTCCCTAAATAAATATGGCTTAAATCCTTTGGTGCTTTCATAGGGATAGTTGCTCAAAATATCTTTCTTTGTGTTTAGCAGAACACAGAAATTAATACAGGTCTTTAGTAAATGATGACAGAATTTTAATTTTCGAGTTTTTTTGTGATTGTTGCGGGCAAAAATCCTTGATCTTGCGGCACGTTTTCTAAAATGCGATGGAATATGTGGGATATTTATGCAATTTTATGCAATGAAATTGCAGGAGCTTGCCAAAATTGCGGGAACTCGCAAAAACTGTTTGCAGCTTTCATTGATGTTCACATAGCGTAATTACGTCACTTCCTAATATTCCCATAACAACAGGGGACATGGCTGCGCATGTGTAAAGTAAATGCATATTTTCAACTTTCTGCTAAGATATACATGAGTTTTCGCTACGAAAATTCGGGGATTATGAAATCACGCAAGCACCGCATATTTTGCGAGCATAAATCCGCACTTTTTCTGCATAAATTGCAATGTATTTAAAAAATGCGGCCCCCACATAAATATGCGGACTTTGGCTGACTATGCATTGATAACACGATTACTTACTAACTGTAAAACATGCATTTACAGACGCACATACACACGCACACACACGCGCGTGCACACACACACAACTCAATTCAATGCATTGTTTAGGGTTGTTGCAGAAGGCTACAACAAGGTGTCAAAGCAGTGGTGCCTTCAGAAGTGCCTTAAACACATCGGTCCAGCGGAACGCGATCCATATTTTATACACAATCGCTTGAAATGCATATAACTTTACAAACATACAAAGGATAGTGATCTGACTTAGGACAGCATGAGCGCCCAGCTCTTTGCACGTGCGAGAGAAAGAGAGATAGAGAGCGGTGCCATGATGCAGATGATTATATTTTAAATGCAAGGGATAGTTAGTTTGCCTCAGCTCACTTGAAATGCATAAAACTGAACAAATACATGAGGATTTGTGTTCGGACTTCGGACAGATGCGAGAGCGCGTGCACGTGAGAGAGGTGCAGTGAGACAGACGTGGATGAGAGAGTGCATGTACCTTTGCGCTCACAGTGAACAGAATGTTGACAAAACTTACAAAATAACAGTTCTCCGGTCACAAAAAGTCATGTGGGAACTGTTCGGAACTAAGTGCTTAGCGTCGAATTTCTAAATTTTTCGCTGACGAAAGCAGAGTCGTGGAGAGCCACTTCGCCATGGTTTTAGTGTTTTGGAGGGGGTCTGAAATGACAGGAGGGGGTTTGTCGCCCAGATTTACTTCCCCCGGTCTGCATTTCCCCCAGACATATGTTCGTCTCCCACACAAAAACTGAATTTTATTCAAAATATGTAAAATTCCGCAAAATTCTGCGTTAACACTAGATTCCGTGTTAATTTGCCAATTCCGCAATGTCCGTGATCGCGGAAATTATAGGGCCCTACATTGAATCATGCGAAAATCGTAACCTGCAAAAATTGTGTCTAATAATCGTGTTAAAATCGAGACAATAAAGTGTCAACTTATTTGGGAAACAGTTTTGGACAGTATTCTTACTAAATTTTACCTATAAATAGACATTGATCTTTAAATGTGATGGAGATGTTATTAAGGTACCCACTCTAAGCCAAATGTCAAATTCCCTGACTTTCACTGACTAAAAAGCTGAATTTTCATGACCAATTTTGTGAGAAGCCATGAGCCTGATAATGTAGTAAACAAAAAAGTGCTTAAAATGCATGACATGAACAAACAATGCCAATAAATGGCTGTTTAGATTGTAGTTTAACTTGAAATCACTGAAAGCTTGGACCCGGAATTGGCATTCCTTATGTCACAACTTAACAAACTTAACTACAATTTAAAGCGATAAACAAAATCCCTGATGTTTCATGACATGGTAAAAATCCCTAACTTTCAATGTCTGGAATAGACTTTTTGAAATTCCATGATATTCCATAAATTTCATGACCCGTGGGAACCCGGAGTTATACTTACAAAGGGTAAACACTGTAATACCTTAAACCCACATACAACCAGTTGTTTATATTACTGTCACTCACCCGGTAAGCAGAGATGGAGGTGTCGGGCCTGGCCCGTTGATGGAGAACACTCCCATACTGCTGATCCCGCTGGTGGCCATACTGGAGTTATGTGCTGCTGCAGAGCGCTCAGGGTAACTAAGTGGGAGGCTCTGAGGACGGGCGTAGTAGAACGGTGTGGAGTGGACATCGCGCGGCAAAGCCTGAGCGAATAGAGCTCCATAACTACCTGCCTGTAGGGAGAAATGAGGATTTGACCTCTAGGCATATTCTGCAAAGCAGTCGTCTATTTAGTTGGAAGCGTTATTCAAACAAACAAACTTCTTTGTTGGTTTAATTTAAAATTACTGGATAACTTGAAGCCATGTTTAATTACCCAAAAATGAAAAGTCTGACATTATTTTCTCACCCTCATGTTGTTACAAACCTGTATACATTTCTTTGTTCTGATGAACAAAAAAATAAGATATATTGAGGAATGTTTGTAACCAAACTGATCAGAAGCCCCATTGACCGCCATAGTAGGAGTAAAGAATACTATGGAAGTCAATGGTGCTTCTGATCGGTTTGTTACAAACATTCCTCATGTTTTTTTCTTTTGTGTTTATCAAAACAAAGAAATTTATACAGGTTTGTAAGAACAAAAGAGTCAATAATGTCAGATTTTTATTATTGAGTAAAATATCCTATTACTTTAAATCATTAATGTCATTCATTTAATGTAATATTTATATACATATTTAAAAAATTAAATACTAATATTAAATGAAATTAAAGCAGGGTGCTAGACATTAGTTTGTGCTCGAAATTAAGAAATGATTTGAGAAATTTCAATTGATAAGGCAATGACCACATGTATTATAGGATAGTTCACCCAAAAATGAAATATTTGTCATCATTTCTCACCCCTCTTGTTGTTCTTAACCTGTATGAGTTTTTTGTTCTGGTCAACACCAAAGATGTTTTGATAAATATTGATAAACACACAGTTGATGGTACCAATTGACTTCCATAGTAGGACAAAAACAAATAAAATGGATGTCACCAACTGTGCTTCTTCTGTGCTCAACAGAATAAATAAACTCAAATTGTGAGAAATTATGACATTTCTTCATTTTTGGGTGAACTATTCCTTTAAATCCAATGCTGAAGTAAATAATCAGTTGATTTTTTTTTTAATTATATCACTGGTAATTTTTTTAGCTGGAAAAGGCTGAAGAAAATTCCATACAGGCACTCGGCTGGACGGCTTTACTGGGTCCTCACAGAGGCTGAGCAGGAGATACAGGATGGACCATCTATTTTTCAACACGCCCTGTTTATCACAAACATAAATACATCAACATAAATGCATCATGCTTTACATACCATCTAAACTAGTTGTTATGTATTCTTCAGTAGTTAACACAGATATTTAGTAGTTAACTGGTATGATCAGCCGAACACTGACCTGAGTTTGAAGCTTTCTGTGCAACTCAGAGAAAAGAGCAGCGTCTGGCTCTCTTCGCTGTTTCAACACTAAAATAAATAAGAAAATAAACATAAACATATTTGAACAACACTATAATAAATCATTCAGGAATTTTACTACACTTAAACATTGATTTAATTTGTTGACTTAGTTAAAGGTACCACAAATTAACAACAACAACATCAAACAATATTACTATTTTACAGGATTTATTGATTCTGTGTTCATGTTTAATTATGAATGAACTTGTTCATTGTAAATTCATGTACTTTAACTCAGTGGTGTTAAAATAGTGATCTCTATTTTATTGCATTAACTAATGTTAACCAAAACCTTCATCCGCTGTTATTGACAGTCAATAGATTAGATGTTTCAAAGTGCTTAATCCACAGAATGTTAGATAAAGGCCCTCTGAACGTACATTTGCTCTTGAATAACACACGGGATTCACATTACTCACATTCTTTTTTTATTTTCTCAGACACTAGAAACTCATCCCGTTCAATGGTGGGTGCGTAATTACTCCCAATGACTCGCACGGCGTACTGGAACTGATGGGCCACGTCAGCTAAGAACAATGGCAGAATGTTCACAACAATAGATTCACAAACAAGCATGCACAAGAATCATTTCATAAAAAATCAGAGATAAGTGCAGTTCAAATTAAATCAAGATATTTTAAACAAACAAAGCATTCTGCAACCAAACCATAGAACACTGTTAATATCAACTTTGTTAATATAATTGTTATCTAAATAAAAGACACTTAATCACTTAACCAACTTCATGAGATGCATCCTAAGATGCTTTATAAACAGTACTGGACAAATATATGCTACCGTTGATACATTTGCATATTCATTCATTCTACCTTTGCATCTTTGTAAAAGCATCACTTATATTCTGCATATGAGTTTATGTGTTGAACTATTTAATAAATACAGTGTTTGTTCCATTTCATGAAAAAGTAGCGTTTTAAAAGTTTTAAAGACACAAGGTTTCAATCTGACAGTGACAATATGCAGAATATACATAACAAGATGAGTCCACACAGTGGCACTTCTTAAGGAAAAAATAGAAAAAGAAATCATGTCTATGACCAATCCCTCCTTTTTTTAGTTATATAAGGACATATTTTGCAAAAATTTAGATAAGGTTTACTACAATATGATTCCAAAACGTTTTTTCTCATATGGCAATATACTGTAAATTATACCAATATACTGGCTAGAGACCTAAAAATACCTTTTATCATATGAATTTTATCATATATCACCCACCCCTACTATAGATCAAATGTTTTTAAGACAGAGAGAAACCGGTCAAGCATGTCCAAACTTTTGAATGGTAACCTTATAGTCGAAGCATTATAAGCATTATGGGCATTTTGGTACCTAGCCATCAATCATTTAGTCAATAACAGATCTACAGCAAGAACCAAATGGTATCTGATTATATAATGAATGCATTAATGTTTCTAGGAACTAAAAGTGAGGATCATATTCCTTCATGCCTGCCTTCTCTACAGTCAGGTGAATTATTGCACACCAATATAACAAAAAGCAAAATGCCCTTATCTGACATTTGTTTTCTAGTGGACACTCTGTGAGAGGTTATCCTGTGGTCACTGACTTTTCCTAAGCCTCATACGTCAGACAACCTGATAAACGATGGAGGGGAGGATAACTAATAACAACACTAACCTTTAACACCCCATGTTTTTCTAAAAGAGCATTGGTTTGAATGAAACATTATAGGGCCCGGTTGAACCAAGGGCCCGGTGACATTTATAATTTTAGCGATCCTCTTCCAGTCTACACCACCTCATCGGTGGATACGGACTCTCCATTGCAAAGCATCATATTACAATGACCATTTACAAGGAAACAAACCACATTATTACAGCCAAGCACATCATTAAACAACACAATCACGTTTCACCAGCTGTCTGACAGTGATCAGTGAAGTAAATTAGATGTGATGTTTCTCATTACCTTCACTCTTGCCCGTTATCTTACAGCACAGACTCTGCAGAAGCACGTTAGGTGATTTCTGATCGAGCGCAGCCATGGTGTACTAAGATCTCCTACCGTGCGATCAAAAGCGGTGTCGGTGGTGCACTATTATCCGCTGTCGCTTTTTCTCCGATGGGTTTCAGCTCCTGGCAACCGAAGCGCCATTTTAACGGAACCCGCCGAAAAGCCGCCACAGTCGGACAGTGAACGGGAAACACAGCAGCGGCACGCAGCGAAAACACACCCGACTGGAAAACGTGTCTTCGGAAAACGTTCCTATCTGTAGTCGTTGATAATAATAGTGTATAAAATGAAAATATACGTCTATTTATTTGACTTTATTAATTACAAAAATAGCGTACATAACTAACACCTAAAGCGAGAAAATTCCGGCTTTGATATTGTTTTAAATGCATGAATAGACTCAGGCAGCGCTAGACATTAACACCCGCCAAATGCGGCCAATCCCACTAGCCACATTGGCAGGTTGAATATAACTTTTTTGTAGTTTTCTTAAAAGCTATGCGAAATGATAAAAAATGCGCAATGCGAAACTGGGAAACTACAACTCCCATGAGCACTCCATGCAACCAACGCAACGTACAGTAGCTTTTGGATTTGTTGTGAATGCATGGGACGCAGTCTGAGCTTATACACGCACACTTTGGAAAAGATAAAACAATTGCATGGAAGTGATTGAAGATATTTAAAATGTGTTTTTCTAGGGTTTTTCTGTTATCTTTTCAGTTAATCCTCTACACCCCTGCATCACTTTTAAATATATTTATTAGAAGTTAATCTATTTATACCTTACTAGCACGTTTTTCATGCACATAAATATATTATATGATCTATCTATACTGATATTCCTGGTATATATATACCAGCTAATAAATTTAGTCTCAATTTGGGTCAATCTGCATTTGAAAGGGTTTAAAATCTAATTTAGCTAAATCAAGTAAATTTACTCTAATTAAAGTCATTTTATGATGCCAACGTCAAGTTGAATCATATAAAATGTATTTTACCAACAAAATTGTGGCCAGTGAAAATGCTGAAACAACTAGCCACTTTGGCTGGTGAGCAAACAGTTAATGTCCTGGTGCCAGGTAGTACAAAACTTCCATAAGAACAAATGAAAAAACAATGAATTTGACCAATAAAACTGAAGTATTTATTTACTCTTTTTGTAATTTAACAATCTTAAACATATTTGCCTTTCAATTTTCCTTATTTTTATTTGTTTATTATATATAATTACTGGAATTACCAGGTTTTTCCACATGATATAATGTACATTTAATGTTCCCTTTTAAATTATGCCTTGAACTACAAAACAATACTACAATACAAAACAGCAAGGAAAAAAAGAAAAACAAGTGGAAAAATCATGTCCACGAAGAATATGACAAATGCTTCCATTTGTCTTGGTTAAGTGGTCGACCATGTCATCAGCCATACCAGTGTTGCTTGTGGCTGATTGGCAGTAAATGGACTGGGAGTAAACAGAAGGGAGGCTAAAAATGCACCGTGAGCGGGTGGGTGTAACACTTCAAAGTGCGCATGCGCTTGTGATGTCACCGGCGCAAGCAGACGGACAGTTACTACACCGAGCAGGAGAGTGAGTACGCCAGTACACCGTAGTACAGCCCGATGGGACGCATGACAAGTGTCCGGTCCCTTATATATTAGAGCAAACCCTTTTTTTCCAACCATCACACTGTGTATAGGTAACACCGAAACGTGACATTATGACAGCGATTGGACTTTATATAGTAGGCTATTTCTTTTCAATAGGGGATCATTAAATGCAATCATCGTGTAGGACAGTCAGTTGTCAAGCCTGAAAGAAACAGACAGACAGACGACAGTCATGGATCAGAGAGTTGGCAGAATGATCAGCTAGCGTTTTACATCACAATTTCTTCAAGATCAGAGGAGAAACAGAAGACAGCGCACCTGAAGCAGAATGGATTTCAGCACCATTCGGAGCCTCATCACCAGATACGTGAGTAGTAGCGCTACTGTGGCGGTCGTTCTCGCCAACTTGTTGGTCTGGTTTTCTTCATTTGGCAGGGTTGCAGGCTTAATTGTTTATTCGTTGCTGGTTTTTGCGCAGGATGGAGATGTCTGCTCTGCACCTCGTTGTATATAAATGATTTATCCATTCACAAGACGTTGGCGCATCGCGTTGCGCCTCCGTAAAAGCACGAGCTGTGGAAATAGCACAGTGACCGGCATTTACAGTAACTTGTCGCGTTTTGATAAATTCAAAGTTATTACTGATATTCACTTTGGTTTGATTACAGCGATGAAAGTGATCGAGAGAGACTTATATAATATTTGAATGATTAATGATAGTGACACAACTGGCTCACGGTCGAGAATCACAGATATATCTTATGACAGATGAAATGTCAAAACTGGCCTCAATAAATATAAGGTCGTATTACGCATGCGCGGACAGGTGTGGGTGATTTAAACCGATGCGAAATTTCGTGCAGAAATGCTGTTATTGCTTTTCAACAAAAGCCAGAATTACCTTTAATAAAATTAATCACAATTGTATTAATGTAACAATAGTTTAACTATGGAATTGTAGTGAAACAACAGGAAACATGAATAACTATTGTCATTAACCACAGTTTTACCATGATGCCAGTATGTGTAGCAGCCTATAATTATGGTAATACAGATAGCAATCAATCCGCCAAAAAGACGGGGTTATTTTTCCCAAGAGTATTGTGTGTGTGAGTAACAATGACTTACGTAAAATCTCGTCACATTCCATCAGAAACAATGAAGCGCATTGTTTGGAATTGTGACGGTACGTTGCTTTATTACGTAATCCAGACGTTTATTATGCGCGCGGTCGATAAATTAATGTCATTACTTCACAAATCTCCTTTTAAACCACTTTGGCATGAGTACATACTAAAGCAAATGTACTAAAATCAAAGTTGGCTGTTAAGAAAAAGAGATTTGCTCAGTAATTGAATCCATGAGTTAGGGTTAGAACTTAAAGGAATACAAGTATACTCACTAAAAACAGTTGGGTTAAAAATAACCCAATAAATAACCCAATGGTGGGTTACTATAGCACCAACCCATTGTTGGGTTATTTTAACCCAATGCACTGGGTAGAAAGTTTTACCCAATTAGTTGGGTTATGAAATAACCAATTTGTTGGGTTATTTTTGCAATGCTGTTTTAACCCCATTATTATTATTATTATTATTATTTATTACTATTATTTGCTTTATAAATAAATAATACAAAACTTACAAATACATTTATAATGCTTTATTTTCATTTAGTCATTTGCACCTGCATTTAAATGTATAAATACAGACATGTATAGAAGCATAAATACATACACACATACATAAATATATACATACATAAATAAACAAAAACATAAGAACAAAACAAATCTACTCAATCTTATCCAACTACAAACTGCTTAAAAGCATAGTTCACACATTTTGTCATAATTTTCTCCCTCTCATGTTGTTATAAACCTGTATATAAGTCTTTACTTTGATAACCACAAAGGTATATTTCAAAGAATGTTTGAAATCAAACCGATCATGAGCCCCATTCATTTTCATAGTATTCTTTTTTCCTACTATGACAGTCAATGGGGCTCATGATCTGTTTGGTTTAAACATTACTCAAAATATCTTCCTTTGTGGTCATCAGAACAAAAAAATGTGTACAGGTTTGTAACGACAGGAGAGGAAGAAAATTATGACAATTTTCATTTTTGGGGGAACTGTCCCTTTAAGCAGGTGACAGTGTGTTCAGGAAACATCACATGGTACAAAATGTATTGTGTGTTACAGAAACTACTTAACAGTAGTGAAAGGCTTGGGATACTCTGTATAAAATGTAAAAAAAAAAAATTAAAGCATGTGTCAACTGCTGGTCTTGCTCCTGGGCCATGCATGCCTCCCCACGATAACAAAGGCTTGTGATTAGTCGAATTCATCCCATAGGAGGACATGGGGTCTTCGTCATACCTCCTCCTCCAAATACTGAATTATGTTTGTTTTCTGACCTGAAGACAGAATTTTCACAATGTAAATATGCACACATAAACAGGATAAAAAAACTAAGTGTCATAAATGATACTTACAGGTTGCAAATTAATAAATGTTTGCTTTGCCTCTTGGTAGGAAGGCTGAACCATCTTGCTGGCCATTTTGTAAGGTTTTTAATGCAACATCTCCAAGAATGTCTACATTTAAAGAAAATAATAATTAATTAAATCTCAAAGCAAACACATCTGGCACGCTGAATAAATACTCTACTTTGACAGTAGATGAATTGCAAATTCAACCGTTACCGGGGTTACAGTAAACAGTACGTGCAGGATTAAACAGCGCTTTATCAGGGATTATACTGAAGTAAAACGACAATAAAATGTCATCGAGTCATTTCTTAAGACATTTACATTCAGAATGACATTTATATTACAGCTCTGTGTCTATAACACAGACCGCCAAAATAAAATATTTGGAGCAAAAAGCAGCCGGTTGCATCCCTTACAAAAGTTAAAAAACGGTTTTTACTACACTTTAAACCAAAAAACATTGTCTGTTACAGAAAGCATGGTTAAAGCAATATGGCAATCAATACGCCATGAAACTAACGTTATACTACTAAAAAAAGAAATGTTTCATTTTCGTAAGGGCTCATGCTGTTGGTGCTGTTTAGTATTAAAATAAATTGCGATGTCTCTCTACGTTTATGATGGCTTAAAAACGCGTTTGGCATCGGTAACAGTTAATCAATGGAACAGGTGTAACGGACAAAAACTAGACAGCAGCGTTTTTGTACACTTATTTAAACGTGACTGATAGTTTACTGTGTTTTAGAGCTTAAAGACACTTTGTAGCAAAATAAAACATTACACAGAGATATATATTTTAAAACGTACCTCTCGTGTCTGTCCGCACTCAGCAGTGGCACCGGTCAACCGTTGAAATTCAAAATGCGTGACGTGAGCCCGATTTTAACCCAACTCTCTGGGTTGTTATGGAAATAACCCAATACAAGCTAGGAATAACCCAACAGAACAACCCAATATGTTTAACCCACCTATTGGGTAAAACAAATAACCCAACGGTTTTTAGAGTGTACCAATAAATTTATTTAAAATAAGTTGTCAAATACAAGGGAGTTTTTTATACTTAAATAATATATAATTCGGCAGTGGGATAGGTTCCTGCCCTTCCCTGAGACTGGAAAGAATATTCAGGATCATGGATGGATGAATAATTTGGCTGTTATACTACTGTACAAATCTATAAACAATATAGAGCTAATGGTTTTGCAGTCAAACATTGGATGTTATGTGTGCTTTGAACCTAATGTTGAGTTTATGTGTAAGAACAAGTTCTGAATTGGAATATTTGAAGGAATACAGGATTTGCAATTGGATTTACTGTTTAAATAGTTTTGTCTGATACTTAATATTGCAGTATACATTGTCTATGTTATCACTATAAAGCTAAACTGAAAAAAAATAATTCAATTTACTCAATTTTGTTTAAGTGGTCGACATCAATTTATTTAAGCTACATTTAAACAACAAAAATATTAGAAAAACAAAACAAAAAACTTTGTTTAAATGTAGCTTAAATAAATTGATTGCAACCACTTACCTTAAAAAATTTGAGTAAATTGAATGAATATTTTTTTCAGTGTAAACTACTACATTTTGATTTTTAAAATTGTCACCGGGTTGGTATGAAAAGCCTGTGAATTCTGTCCCCCATCACCGAAGGCCAAATGAATCTGTTATTGTGCTGTCTGTCGCCATAACCAAGCAGACACGCAAACAGATGAGCAAAATCTCTCGCTACGTCTAGACAGTCGGTAGAATACTTGATGAAAAGATGAAGAGGAATATGAGATAAACATGATGAGAGCAATAATATTATCTCATGTCACCTGTCTGTGTGTGAGTTATGTTTGCTTACCACAGTTTTACTGTAATCCATATCACGTGAGGAGGGATCATTATTATTAAGGTGACACAGAGTGTTTTCAGACCGGTTGATGGTTACCTGTCATATAAGTCCAGTCCTGTGTGTCTCGAAAATATTAGATTTATAGAACTAATCATCTCTAGCTTAACTATTATAACAATACTAGTCAACATTCGAAGTAGATCAAAAGTCTTAGGACAACAATGCGCAATTTTCAACCTTTTTGATCCACTTCAAATGTGTCTAGTGTATTAAAATACAAATGGTTTTCTTCCTACATATAAACATATTTACCAATAAAATATGTTACCTTATGAGACAACTGAAATGTTGGCAGGGTAAATAAACTTTTTAAAGAAAAAGTACAACAAGAATCCCATGTGTTGAGCCCTGCACAATGCAAGGTTGATTTGAAAATGTCGCTCAACTTTGCATTCGTGAGGCTTAACACACTATTTGTCATGCAAAGCGATCAAATGCAAGTCATTCCTTCTAGACACCGAAATGCATTTATCATGAAGTAAAGTTTTATCATTTTAGTAAAGTTACAGAAGTCAGTTTCGCTTGGAATCAAAAGCTTTGTTTTTCCTTCCCTAACCGATCATTTATAGAGGGCTGTGTCATGAGATTGGGCTCAGCAGCGTGGTTGTCACATGAATGTATGTGTGTGTGTGATTGCCTATGAAAAGCGCAGTCCACCCCCTGCCTCCCTACAGCTTTTTGATCTAATGTGTGGTAATGCAGTATGGCAGATGAGAGGATAGATGGAGCGAAAGGCGATAAGAGGAGAAGAGCATAGAGAATGAGACGGGTCCCTGTGTGGTTGTGACCGGCCCAGACAACAGAGGAAGTGACATCGGAGTCATTTGTTGTTTTGTTCTTAACTGCCTCCACCTGTAGTAGCTCGCACTTTAATGCTTGCAGAGACTGTCTGCCAAATGGCCATTTTAGATGTAGGGAGATGCATGTGAAATGGAAATTTGAGATCTGTTTTAAATTGCAAAGTTCATCTTTTTTTTTCCACCAAAAGAATAGTAAGATAGACGTCTTCATAGTACTGTTGCAATTCGTTAGATTAGCATACACAAGCATGTCAGGGGCTACTATTGCATGTATATACTTTATGTATTTTTTCATGTAGTAAAAATATGTGAAAATGATATACAGATGAGATGGCTTAAAAAACTACAGATATGTGAGATGTTAGATGTGTCCCAGCAAGCAATTTTGCGTTTAAAGACTAAAGTCTAATAACCGTCCAACTACATTGCAAATGCTGTAAGTCCATGGGCTGTCAGTAGCTACGTTTACATGCAACGAAATAATCCGTTTGTAATCGTATTGATGGCTCAATCGGATTGAAAAGCTTTCATGTAAACATCTTAATCAATACAATCAAGGTCGATCGAATGCAAAATTCGATTTTATTGAAAGGGGTGGTGTAGATGCGTGAATCATAATTTTCTCAATCCTTGTGCACATGCACAGAAGAATTCTGCTTAAGTTCACATCATATATAAACCTTTTATTTACGTATCACATAATTCTCGTCACAGAAACATGCAATGGCAACACACATTATTAAGGTAATGGGTCACACGCTGTACATTCTGCAGCTTTCATGTATTTCATATCATTACGTAAAGCAATTAAACAGCGTTGTGTCTTTTGAAAAGTGTGTTTTTATTGCCTATATCTGAATACTTCTTAATAACAACTTTATCCAACTCAGCATTTACTTTGTACGTTTATAAACTCGACGAAAGATGATGTGCGCTGCGTTGCCAAGTCCTCAGATTTGGGAAACTTGTTTTGTTCATTAGTTAATGCCATTTGGGCTGTGAATAGTCATTGGGATGCTTTTGGGCTAGTTTTGAATGTCCATTGAGATTGTTGTGATCTGGCAACCCTGGATATGCGCTTGCGCAACGTTTGGTTCGGATTATATAGAGTGTACATGTAAACAAACATTTTAATCAGATTGCAATGTAAACGGTACTGTCGTAACCTGCAATCGGATTAAATTCAGTCGGATTGACACAATTTTGTGCATGTAAACATAGCCAGTGAAAATGTAATAGATGTCTTACCACAGGCCAAAATGAAATGAAATGAAATTTATAAATGAAACCAAACACCTTGCAATCACTGTTGACTTTGCTTACATGATGGAGTATCATAAATATTGCAAGTTATTTAGGCCAAAACAACCTGTAACCAAATTTAAGTTTATTTTGGCTAGCAGTGGGTTACTCGTATATTAGCTATTGCATCATAGCTATTGCATGATTTATACTGATATTTTTTATGTAAAACCATAACATTGTAGTTGTCTTTATCAAATTGTGATTGCTTCCGTTCGAAAAGACGATGAGTTGTTTTTGGCTTTATCTCTGTATTACTTCTCTTCTAGATGTCCCGCCTCTATTTCTCAGCCCAGTCTCTCATGTTTTCATAATAAATTGAATAAAGGGTATTTCACGCTGTGTGATGGATCTGAATGTCTGGTCCACAAGAACAGTGTTGAATGTAAATTAGTGAGATAATTCACCACATGACAGAAAATGTCTCTGTTGTACATCATGTGACCGGTGGAGTGGATGTTGTGGGAAACCCCTGCTGTCTTCAAATCCCCAAAGGAAACTACCAGAACAAATTAATATTCAATAAAGATTTACTGGAAAAGAGAAACTGTAAGAGGTCTGTAGGGTCCGAAAAAAGAGAAGAATTAGGAAGAAGACGAGACGTATCAGCATTTCCTGTCTGTTTAGGGAATATCGAGGCCTCCTGATGTTTCTACAAGTTGCCATTACGTTAACATTATATCCGTCATAATTTAAAAGATGCTTTTTTAAAAACGACTTGCAAAATTAGTTATTTTAAGAAACATTCATTGCACTTCATGCACTTTCAACCCTCACAAGCTTCTGAATAATTCCCATACTCAGACAGGAAGTAACGTGACTGCCCATATCCTGTCCCAGGAGGCTCAGAGGTAATTCGAGCCACATGCACAGACCTAATCTCATCGTCTGTAGTCGGCATCAGCAAAGAGTTTATTGGAACTCATACCTGCATGAGCTGGAATACAAACCTGCTGGTTAGAGAATAAAACAAATATACAGCGGCCAAATAGTTCACACATCAGTTTGAATAATTCTCTATCAAACAGTTTAAACTGGGTTAAAATTAGGGCTGCAAAACGATTAATCGCGACTAATCGTTTGCAGAAGAAAAGTTTTTGTTTACATCATATATGTGTGTGTACTGTGTAATTATATTTATACCACGGGTCTGTTGAATGCTGTATTCCGATTGGCTGAGAAATGTTCCGTGGGTATACATTAATTTCTGATAACCGCACACCTAACTTGTTAAATGTCTTAAAAATAGGCACCAGAGCAATGTTTGTGGTAACCGTGGTATAAGAGGAAAAATTGACTCTGGTCCTTTGAATTATTTGAAAATAATGCACACCCGCGGTGTAACGCCACTCCGCTTCGCGTCGTGCCGCATTGCACCATTGGGTATGCATTATTTTCTTATAATTCAATGGCCCATCGTCAGTTATAACTTACATAGACGGTTTCAACAGTAACAACACAAACAAGCAGCTTTCATGGAACACACCTAACTACTGGTAAACTACGCTAACCCCCCAGTCACATTAGCTACAAGCGACAGAGACAGAGCGACAGGCTACCATTCATTTTCAATGGAAGTGGCCGTTTGCCTGCGACAAGCGACGAGCTCGGCGCTGCGCGAGCAAGGCGGGGCCAAAATAGACAAGCAGGCTATTTTATGCAAATGCTGAGCGATGCGACAAAGCGACTGCCAATCGAAGTGAAGGAGCAGCGTGACGTAGGTCTGTGGTCGAGTCTGAGAAAATAATTCAAGATGGCGGAAAATGCGCATTTATGTATATATCTGATAAGTTTGGCATTTTATCTCATATATTTTGTTACTTTTATCGAGAAATAAATACTTTTAAATCCAAAAACACCGTTATTGAAACTTAACAATACCTCTAAAGTGACTTTTGATACCGCTTTTGGAAACTAGCCAAGGAACGCCCATCAAGCGAGTGCGTGTCGCTCGGTGTCGTTCACTTTTGTAGCTAATGTGACTGTAGGGTAAGAATCAGTAATAACAAAGTCTTTGTGAAGTAGTTTATTATATAACAAGCAAAATAAACAACACGTAGATTACCTAGGAAACCAAAACATTTGTTATTTTCAACAAGGTATTTGTTCAAGAGTTCAGTTTAGCCGACCAGACGTGTAATCGCGTCACCGCATGTGCATCCGATAAAACCGTCCATATATACACACACTTGCATGTATAATTGGAAGGGAAAAAATTATTTATATATTGAATATTTATAATTATATATGATATAAATTATATGTAAATATAAAATGTTTATACATTCTTTAAAGATATACCTGCATCTGTGTATATTTATATATATATACATAATTATTATTCACAGTACACACACATAAATGATGTAAGCAAAAACTTTTATTTTGCAAACGATTAGTTGTGATCAATCGTTTTGAGCTCTAATATGTAGCCCTTTAAATGATAAAACGCACATGTATGAGCACAATACATGAACTGTATCTTCAAACAACTAATGATTTTGTTGGTAATCAATAATTATAATCATTATATGTCTATCATATTTTATTTAAAGGGATAATTCGGCCAAAAATGATATTAAAACCATGATTTACTCACCATCAAGCCATCCGAGATGCATGTCCATAATCTGTCAGACGAACACATTTTCAGTTATTTTAGAAAATGTCCTAGATCTTTCCATTAACAAAATGTAAAGTTATTGGGTCTGCTACATCAAGTCAAAAAATGTGCATGCATCCTTCACAAAAGTAATCCAAATGGCTCCAAGGGGATAAACCCTGCGGGTTTGGCGCGTCCACAATCAGATAAGTTATATATATATGCTTATAGACTGAATTTACACACAAATGCACAACATCACCGCTATCACAGATGCGCATTTGCGTAGTTTGCGTCATTAAAAAACGTACACTTTCAAGGCCCTGTAACATTGTCTTGTAAATTAACAGTCAAACTACATAAAAACTCCCATTTATGGTTCAAATCATTGTCGTGTAAATGATATAGCACAATAAAATCTATTTTCTTTTTCTGGGAAAATCACTATAAGGTCCTTATCACAGAATGGCTAAATTTGTTCTCTTAAATATTAATGTAGACTTTCCAGCTGACCGTCTACATTCCATTCTGAGTAACTGATAAGTGATAGGAAAGTTTCAGTGGAGCCCAGAGCCCTCGGGGACTGTCGAACATCAGCAACATGTGACTTTATTCTGAGTGGAATGATCTAATGACAAGTGCTGTGCTGAAAGATGATGTAATAATGCTGAGGTCGTTCCACCAATATCCGAGTGGATGGATTTGGGTTCAGAAAAAAAGTAAACTGAAAACTGAAGAGGTTTTAGAAGGATACACATTGGGTGTAAAAGAGAGAGAGAGCTTGATCCTAATAGAAGACTTCTAAAGTATTATAAAGGAAGAGTCATGTTTTGACAGAGATAAAGTCGATGATGGAAATATCAAGCTCTTCTCTTTCAAGCGGAAAATGTGGAATGTAGAAAAGAGAGATGTATTTAACACAACTAAACCAACAAGAGTCGATCTCTCTGTCGCTCTGTGTCCAGTTTTTATTCTATCTTTCTGTCCAGGCGAGTCACATGAAAAGTGAAAAAGGTGTCCAAATAATTTTTGTTTATCTAAATATTGAGAAAATTGTCTTTAAAGTCCAAATAAAGTCCTAAGCAACACATAGTATTACTAATGATAAATAAATAATATCTATGGTAGGAAATAGGGATGAGACGATTACCAGTTTCACGATTAACCACGATAAAATGTCCTGACGGTTAGTAGTATTGTTTAAAATTTAATTAGCATTACAACCGTGTTTTATTACCATGATTTTGAAAACTTACGGTAAATCCTGTCCAGCCAGGTTCAGTTTGACGCAGGGGCGCACATGCAACATAGTTTTGGCACAAGAAGGCATTTAAGGGATAATTTATTGTATTCATTCACGGTAAAGTTATTAGACAGATTTTTGACCACAGAAATAATTTCAGGGACATTAAATATTAAATTGTGATTTTCAAAAATATATATATATTTTAATAATATTTTCAGTGTGTGTATCAGTTCTTTTTGAACATTTTGATCTCATTTTAACAAAACCATGATAATATTGATAACTGTGATAACTTCACTATAATCATGATATGAAATTTTCATCCCATCCCATCCCTAGTAGGAAATTTACAAAATATCTTTACTTAAAGGTGCCAAAGAATGCACTGGTACAATATGATACATTGTTTTCTTATATCTACATAAAAGGTATGTGGTTTTATTTAGTGCAAAATTGATCCAGATACATATTTACATGTCCATTTACATCCAGGATTTGTTCCAAGAATGCAGTTTTACATTCTACGGCACCTTTAATGTCCTTTTAATAAATTTTTTTTTATAATTTTGACCTATACAGTTTATTGTTGGCTATTGCTACAAATATACATGTGCTACTTATGGTCACAAATGCTCTTCAAACATAAGCACTGCACAATTGTTACACCTTAAGTTTGGAGTTTATGGGTGTAACCCTATGAGACAAACATCAGTTGTCCTGAAAAAGACTGGCATGCTTGGACAGGTAGAGAATGTTGCTTATGCATACGGGCATGCATTTCTGTTATTTGGGGAATTTTAGGTGATTTTCATCAGGTTAAAAAAAACATGGTAGTATTGTGATACATCCAGATTAGCACGGTTCTTTACTCAGATAAAGGAAAATAAAAAAACATACCTCATACCCCTCTTATCATATAGTAAAACGCTTACCTTTCTTTCCCCCTATATAAAATCTAAAGTGCTTAACCATAATTAAACATTCAGACGAAAGGGTCACTGAAATAATGGCCTATTGATGGCTCTGAAATTGAATTGTGCTTGTAAGAGGATCACATGATGCGTCGTTCACCAGCAATGGAGAACTCAAAATGCCATATTGAGGAGATATTTAGCTGAGAGAGGAATTTCCTAATACATTTTCAGCTTTATTTATATATTGAGAATGTTAAAACGGGTCATACAAACAAGTGGATGTAAAGTGTCTCTTTTAAAAAACAAAAATAAGCTTGAAATAAAACTGTGGTTTGATTCAAGTTATTTAGGAGACCGTCTTTGCTGAGTCAGACTGTCTTTATATAAGTGAGGCGTGGTGTGTGTGCCTTGTACCCACAGATCGATGGATGCATTTACAAAGGCTCAGCTGCTTAAAGCCACCTGTCTCTACCTGCAGCCAATGGAAATGTATGTCTTACTGGTTCTTTAGCTAAACTGAGACCAGTTTATCAGTATGTTGGAAGACAGTATTAAGTAGTGATAAGCGAAGCTGGTCTCAGATCAGTGTGAAAGAGAGGTTTTTAATAAGCCTCTAGTGGTTAGCGTCGAAAGAAGGAACAAAAATTATAAATTTAGTCAATATGAAAGCGAAACTCCTGAAGTAATGTAATACAAAGTTGTGGATACAAAGTAAAGGATCCAAAGTTTGTTGTTGAAATTCAGAACAGAACTGAATGTCTCTTCTACTCCGAAATGACTTCTTATAATTTTCTCTATATTTATTTTTCTATGAGATCTATATACACTGTAACAAACACTGACGCTATACAACTTTTTTGATAAATTTAATCTCTCTATTCAGCCCTTTTCGAAGAGGTAAACATTATTTAGCATCTAGAACACTCTAAATAGGATTAGCCTGGCAGGATGGTTTAAAAGGATGGAGCTGTCCAGGTTTAGTCATGTGACCTCACTCCGTCTGATCCCATAAGGCACAGGTGGTCAGAATCAGGTCAGAAAGGCGGCGAGAGATTTCATGCCAAATTATTCATCACATCCTTTTTTAGCCAATTTTTATAGTAACATTTTTAAAGAGCACCTATTTAATTGCTGAAAAATCAACGTTATTTTGTGTATTTGATATAATGCAATGTGTTTGTGTGGTTTATGGTTAAAAAACACATTGTCTTCCACATACCATATGGCTTCAGATTTCACTCTCTTCCTGAAACGCACAGATTTGAAAAGCTCTGTGTCCCTGATTGGCCAGCTGATCTGTACGTTGTAATTGGCCTGAATACCTCTGTTGTCAGCAGGAAATGTGACGCTCCTTACCATGTTTGAAAGATTTGCACAATGCAATGCTAACAGGAGTTAACTTACAGGCAGGGAGTCCGAAGCGGGAGGAATTATGATAATGTCGGTCTTGTCTACATCACCAATCCCAGGAAGTAAACTGTTGCCTAAATCTGTGTGTTTGTTGTAGTCCAAGAAAAGAGATTTACGTTGGAGACGATAACTCGCGTTGTCGTTTACTTTGGGGTTTGTAGGCCTGTCGCGATAAACGATAAATCGATTAATCGCACGGTAAATAAAATGAGCTCGATCATTTTTTTCGGCCGCAATAATTCACATTTGCATGCTTGTTTGTTTTCCTTGTCTCTCTCTCTCTCTACCAAAGAGACTGGATGACCGCTCCGTGCAACGAGTGACAAGGAGTGAACCCTCGTCAGTCATTTGTCAGTCGCATGATCTGTGTGGGGAGGGGGGACTCCTGGTGTAGCCTATCACAGTAGGAGTACTGAGGAGGATGAGCGCCGCGTGAGAAGTGTAGCAGGAGAAAACACTAGTTAAGACGAGAGTTGGAGAAAAATATGGATTACTAGAGGCTGTTTACACTTGTCATTAACATGCGTTTTTATCGATCGGATCACAATGTTTTACGTCTTTTCTGACTTTTCTGACACAAGGTGAACAGTGCTATTTTTAGCCTTTCATTGAAAAACTAAAGCGGGTGATCTCCGCAGTTTCATTTTGCAAGCGTGTGAAAGTTGTGCGATCTTATTTCATCAATTGCGCTGAAAATTCAGAGAAAGCTCTATTATATACATGTAGAAAATACTGTGCAGCATGTTTACTTGCTTAACAAGCAGTGGACATAATATTAGTTTGCGTCCATATAAACTCATAATTACTCCCGCTGGCGTTCAAATGACAGCGAAGAGACTCGCCCACCGTCTCGACAGACCACCCCTCACAGTATTCAGCACAGAAGCGGTCGAAAGTGGACAAAAGAGACGGATTTAAATACCAGGTGTAAACGTGATATGTCTCTCTCGTCCACTTGTGATCTGATCAAAAACACATCTTAATACCAAGTGTAAACAGCCAAGTTTCAAAACCAAACGCTACAGCTGCAGTGTGGGAGTACTTTGGATTTAAACCTAATGACCGAGGTGAACCACTAAACCTGAACGAGCCGTTATGTCGCATTTGTGGTAAAAACGTAGCAGTTTGTAGTGGCAACACGACAAACATGCATATGCACCTAAAACGCAATCATCCTGTTATTTTGTTCATTTCTTGTGGATATTTAAAATGTCTTCCAGTTCCAGTATTACTTATTGTTTAGAAATAAAAGTTTATAGATCTTTGAAAAGGTGTATCTGCATTATTATAATGGCCCCGGAGCATCAATGTTATCGTCTATCGCGATAAATTCTGAGGCAATTTATCGTCTAGCAAAATTTGTTATCGCGACAGGCCTAGGGGTTTGTACCTTTTGCATATCGTTAATATGAACTAATACACACTTACACACCAAAGGAAATGTAAAATCATGAATCAGACCATATGTGCTCTTTTATATGTCTAGTCGGACTATGAATAATAGCTGGGAACCTCTTCCTCTCGTAAAAATGAAAAGGATTACATCAAATAAATTAAAACTTTGTATCATGTAAATCTGTTTTTGTATTGGGAACTATAGATTATCAGCATATACTGTGCCATTATAAATGCCAGGATGAATGACCTTGCGACAAAAATATTGGTATTGTACTGTAACAATATCAGTAAAATTATAATAAATTAATATAGTGGAATCAGTTCTTTTAATGATATTGAGTTTTTTTTTATGAAAGGTTTGGCATAAACAATGATTACCTTGGTCATATTTGTGTAAAGTTTCTTAATTTAGTTGAGTCAAGTTGTAAAAAAGATCGGTGTCCTCTAATAGAGCTATTTGAATAAAATAGCAAGACGATAAACGATAACGCTGCCAATCAAGAAGGCTATTATGATCTCACTGTTCATGAGGCATTGTGTGTGCGTATGTGTGTGTGTTTCTCAGTTAGATAAAAGCAGTCCTTGTCTAAATGACTCACAAACCGAGCATGTGACAAACAGTTCAATGCATCTACACAACTGTCTCCCAAACCAAACATAGTTAGATCTATTAAAAAAAATTGACTTCTATTGGTAACACTTAAAAATTGTATGTTTTTCCAACTTCAATTTTCTCATTTTAAGGGAAAATGTAAGGTGAAATGTAAATAAAAAATGTAGGTGTTAACAATTGAAGTAATTTTGTAAGTTAATATATATATCTACAGTATACACATAGTGTATATAGTGTGTAAGACATTAAACCTCATAACTTTAATATAATTGATGTTTATATTTACTGACAAACTGTAATTCATTATGATTTAGGACACTTCAATATTTAATCACCGTGAGAGTTATTTCACTTATTATGATTATTATTAATAGTTAATGAATAATATTATAAATTAAATACAAACAATGGTCCTCATTCTTTACTTTTAACTGTGTGTCACAGTTACAAAAAATGCAATCCATTATCATGTTTTATTTTTATCTAAAATTCAGTCTATGTTATTTTAATGTAATCAATGAATTTGCAATAAAAATCGTAGCATTTGTTCCGATAAAGATACTAGGATAGACCAGTTTAGCCTCCACAACCTTAAATGCCAAGCTATACCTATGATTAACAGCGCGACTAACAATCTCTCTGATAATGAGAAAGGAAACTAAACGTCACGGGGTGTAACACAGTATTCCCAAGAGACTTTCCCAAAACCTTTGCTTGTGTTCTGGCAATACCATTTGCATCATTCAGGTGCGAGAAAAATAGGAAACTAGATAACAGTTGCACTGCAGCCAAACAAGCTTATTGTGATCACTAACTCAGATGTACACGCACGCACACACACACACACGCACACACACACACACACACACACACACACAGGCAAGAGTGACATTTAAAGTATTCCACAACATTTTAATCTGTTATTTAAAAAATAACAATAAGATACCACAAATTTAAATAAGCACAGATATTTTATGCATATGGGGCCTATAGCTCACTGTCCAAATATAGAATATAGCTAAATCTAGAAATAGTTTTAATTAAAAAGGGAATTACAGTGCATTTATCACTGAAACAATTTTTCTGGTGTCCAACGAAGTGGACTTCACACTTTATTTTGAAAGAAAAATGGCCAGACAGACAGATCTTTAACCACTAGCCCACTTCACCACATAAATTCTTGTTTTAAGAGCATTGTGATTAACACTTTATTTCCTGTAAATTTCTTCCCCATCAAGGTCAATTATGAAGGCTAGCATGTTTGCCTGCTGGCTTGGTTAATTATGTATAAGATGAAAGTCACGCTTGAAGTCATGTTATTAACATGCCCATTAGGTTTATAAGATTAGTATTCCCGGAGCGAAGGCCTAATGAGCACAGTCTAATTAGATGGGTGCCATGATGCCTATTACAGATCTCTGCAGCCAGGTTAAGTTGATTCGAGGATCGCAGAGCCAGTCTCACGTTTTTGCAAGTCTTAGGTCACCAGCACCAGCTTTGTTGTTTTAGCAAAGTTTTAATGTCATCCATATTTTTGTTACTCTTTTTATTAAGATACAAACAGAAAATACAGGAAATATGTACAAAAAATTAAAAACAAAACATTTTCAGAACTAAATGTCAGGCCTCAGTCAGTATTTATTGTGACCTCCCTCAGCAAGAATTAGAATTAGAAATAAGAATTTCATTTCATTTAAGTTTAAGAGATCCTGCAGCTGCCTGCTGTTGCTCAAGTGGAAGGGGAGTTTACCCTAAATACTTGAAACTTCAGCTTATACTTTTCACTGTTTTTAATACTACAAACAAATTTCTTGTATTTTGGGTTGTATTCTAATAAAGAGACTGTGAGAAATAATTATATATGATCATTATATACATTGCAAAAACAACAAATCTAATGGTGGCATGGTGGCCTAAGACTTTTGCACATTACTGTATATCAATATGATTGATTTAAAGGGCCCCTAACCTAGGTGTTTTCAGCAATATTAAAATAGTCTCTGGTTTGCCCAGAATGTGTCTGTAAAGTTTTAGCTGCAATGAAAAACGCGCTTGTATGTTTCTTTAACTCTTTCACCGCCAGTGTTTTTTAAAAAAGTTGCCAGCCAGCGCCAGCGTTTTTCATGATTTTCACAAAAGTTTAATGCCTTCCAGAAAATGTTCTTCTTCAAATATATAAACATACAATATACCAAATGAAAGAACAGACCCTCTGCTTTCAAACAAAAAAATCCGTTTCATCCTACCTTCAGTAGTTTTTTGTAATCAGCTTTTGAATATGGGTAGGTTTCTGCAAAAACACCACATTTTGAGCAAAAAGCAGAGATAATTCCATTTTTGTGACAGACTTTTCATAGAGATCCCATTCAGAGCGATCTTTAAAACAGACACAGACATGCAGCAGCTTGCCATAGGGCAAAACAAAAGTTGTATTGCGGTATTGCGGGAAGACGGAAATACTCGTCATTGGAAGCGTTTTCTCTTGATTGACGAGATATCTCGTCAATGGCGGGGAAAGAGTTAAATGCAAAGAAAGTGCAAATAAAAATGCAAAAACGCGTCCAGTTCGCCAATTGAGCGTTGCCGCGGGAAATGAGCGAGTTGAAAAATTTGAACATTGGTGGAAAAACGCGCCACACTAACCCACGTTAACCATTAACCAAAGCTTGCTCTAGTAGTGACGTGATTACAGGAAGCGAGCGGAGTCGCAGAAGCCCCTCCCATGACACAAATTTCCGTGTGAATGTCTCGATGACTATAATGTCACGCGCGACTTTCACACGCTAATAAAGCGAGTAAACTCAAAATGTTCAAGCGGCAAACTAGTCGCGGTACACACGAATTTGACACCTCAAACGCGGCATGGTGTGAACCCACAGTAAGGGGTAGAGCTCTTACACATGTGCTTTGGACTACATCAAAACGTGTCTCTGGCAGAAGGTTAAACTGTGCGCTCATAAGGCAGAGCCTTATTTTTTGTGTGACTGTTACGATATAAAGGAGATTACACAAAGATGAATAGATGGATTTGTATAATAACAGGATGTTTTTGCACACACACTAGCGACTCATTTTCTCATAGAAACACATTTAAAAGTGCATTTTTTAAGTTAGTGGGGCTTTAAATGTTGATAAGGAATGTTGATAAGGAAAAGCAGTTTTTACTAAATTTACTAAATCTTATTTTTCATTTTCTTTTAACCTTCATGAAATTTCAAACCTGCATGACTTTCTAATATTTTGAAGAACGTTGGCTACCAAACAACAATGGTCTCCATTGACTTCCATTGATATGGAGACTATCTGAAGTATCTTTCATTGAAAATCATGAGCGATGGTGCTATATTTCTTTAACTCTCTACATTGTATTTCATTATGGATTCTTGCCATTGCATTCTGTGTTATTTACTGCTGGACGCACTACGTTTCCATTTTGGTTAATGTGGTATAACAACCCAACAGTTGGGTTAAAACAACCCAGCACTGGGTCAATTTTAACCCAGCGATGTGTTCTGTCCAATATTTACCCATTATGGGTCAAAAATAACCCAGATCCAGAGTCCAGATCCTCACTGATGAACCAAAATGCTCTGTTGAGAAGTCACATGGCCAATACACTTGAGTGCCATTAAACAGTACTTGACTATTCTTGCCTGTTGACATCCATTGGACTGGGTGGTTAGAGGACTGAAGAAGAAACAAAGAACATTGTGTTATTTTCTAACATCTACTTCTCATTTGAATGCATGCACTGGGATATTTCTTCCCAGGAAAACACAGGAAGTAGCTGGGTAAGATGCTGTATCATCCAAGCTAAAACCGAGCTAAAGATGAACGAAGAGGCTAGTTGATGCTATGCCCGGATCAAGTCTTCACACTGGGAAAAGAGGTTAATGGGTGCAGGCAAAAAGCCAGGACCTCATAATAACCTCACAATCCTTTAAGTCTTTAGGGATAAAGTACCAGTTTTTTTTTTTTATGATGAAAGTTCAGAGTTTGTAGTGGTGTTATGGTGAATATGAAAATGGCCATCATTGTGTTTCATATATTATATGTAGGACACCGTAATGATTGTATACTAAAACCATATAATAACACCACAGAGTATCAACCTGTTAAATTTATGTTGTGTGTATATGGCAGGGATTCCCAAAGTGTGGTGCGCGCACCCCCAGGGCTACGCGAGCTCACACCAGGGGGTGCGCGAGAGGAAAAATGTAATGGCGGTCTGTTTCTTTGAGTGGGATTTTTCCATACAATAAATAAATAAAAAAATGAACAGTAAACATTTCCTTTGTAATTGCTTTTATTTTAAATAAAAAACTATAATTAATTAATTTTTCATTGAAACGTAGAAGACAGCTGCTGTCTTTTTCTACGCACTGCTCTTCTGTTATGCACTGCAGCCGCTATATGCGTGCCAACTCGTTTCATTCATTCCATATATATTATAATTATGCTTAACTGCAGGGCCGGAGTGGGGCCACTATTCAGCCCGGGAGTTTCAGGCCCAAGACCGGCCCACTTTTTCCATAGTGTTATTCCAAATTAGCACTTTTTTCAAATTGGATAAATAAAGCAACAGTTCAGCTCTTACTATAGTTTTTATTAATATCATGGTTCAACAAATAAGGTAAAAGTTAAATAATATTTCACTTAAGGTAAGAAGTTAACAAAAATATTCCTCTACACTCTAAAAAATATTAGGGTTACTTTTTACCCATAATGGGTAAATATTGGACAGAACACATGCAGAACCATGCTGGGTTAAAAATAACCCAATGTTGGGTTGTTGTTATGCAACCATGGATTATAATAACCCAACAATTGGGTTAAAACAACCCAGCACTGGGTCAATTTTAACCCAGCAGCGTGTTCTGTCCAATATATAAAATATATAAATAACCCAGCCCTTTTTATAGTGTATTCCACAAGGAAAGGTTGATAAATTATTAGCATTGCTAATGCTATGAGGCCGATGATTAATGCAAATAGAAATATAAAAGTCCTAATGAAAAAAGAAAACAATTTGACAAAAATATTGAATACAATATTTAACAATAAGTAAACAATAAGTAAATGGCATAACAAGTGATTTATAAGCTTTTTTAGGCTGGTCATTTTTGACTGGGAACACAAAAGGTGTTATAGGGTTCTGAACACAACCTGAGGGTTAAATAACTTTAATTCATATTGTTTACTCATGGCCTCCTCATTTTCAGCGGGGGACTGCTCAGAAGCTGCTTGCATAATATTTGCAAAGTCTATGAATCGCATGTATACACAAAAGGGTAATATTTTAACAAAAAAAATGTTTGGCTTGTAAATAGTTTGACAACGGTATTAGCCGAATAATTACGTTGCTAATGCTAATCATTACTAGGCTTATTTCTCTTTAAGTTACCTGTTGCCACTTTTGTTTGTCCTCTTGAAAATAAATCTGTAGGTTTGGCACATTTGGCAGCATCCTCCTCCAATGGATTTTTTCTTCAACCTGTTTTTTACGCCCTCCTCCTCTCAGACGCGTATTGTTACGGTAGGGCCGGCCCAGCCTACCGGAGAAAAGTTAGTGCTATGGACCGAACCAACTCTATGGGAGGGGAGGGGAAAACTCCCTCACATGGTACAACCCATGCAGAGGCTGCGCGCTGCAGTGTCAATGCGAAACGTGTATAGAAGTGTCATTTAAGAGAAGATAGACTCACTAACGTGACAAATGTAAAAAAAAAAAAAAAAAAACTTGACCGGCCCAAAAGTGAAGCGGCCCACCGGGAATTCCCGGTTCTCCCGATTACCCACCCCGGGCCTGCTTAACTGGCTGAAATCAGGGAAACTGTCAAGTGTGGGACGTCTTATGATAAAGTTGTTAGTCACGAAGGAGGAGAGGGACTAAGAGAAAGAGACTTTTTTAATGGCAAAAATAGAAATAATGAAATGTGACGAGACATGGGCACGTCTATAATGCACAGGATACGTGAGCATGTGTTTTCATGCATGGTAAAAAGACCGCCAATGAATTATATAATAAAATACATAAATACTTACAAAGACACTGTAGAGAACTTATTAAAAGCTTTCCTTTAATTTTGTTTGAAACTGAAAAAAGCTGTTAGAATCTGCAAACTATTATACACCTTTTGTGCGAACCGTAAAGGCTTTCGTGAATGATGGGTCTGCACGTTACGCACGCATCTAGAAGGAGAGCGCACTGGTAAACATGAGGAAACTCTCATATGTCATATATTAGCTGACAGCAGTAAGTGTACGTTTTTATGGCATCTAAATGTCACAGTGGTTAAACGCATTCACGGGGGCGCGCATCACCTACGCTGAGCGTAGCTACGTCTGGTCGTAGTTTCAGATGTTGTAACACGCGTAAATATTTTTCACAATGTCAGACGTAACGTTAGCTAAGCTCGACGTAGAACTTACAACCAACTTCTTAACGTCCGGCTGTTGCAACCGGCCCCTGGTTATTTGCGCATGATGAAACATGAGTCTTTTAAGGTTTTTTTTTTTTTTTTTTTTGAAGTGGGGATTGGGTGTGCGCCAACCCAGTTGGGACATAGAAGGGGGTGCGCAGGAAAAAAGTTTGGGAACCCCTGGTATATGGTTATAAAATAATATTGTTTCATATAGAGTTGGGATCTATTACAGTAAGTGTCAAACAGTGAAGATTCTTTCTTAAATGTTATTCAAACCATAAACATTTATGCACTATTAAGGGTATGCATTGTGTTCCCTGGGAAACACCATAATATTGTTTATATTTATTGTGGAAATCAAATAGCTTATGGGCTCATAACCGATACACTGAAAGTTCACTCTTGAAGGTGCATGCTGTGCTTAAATAACAAATGTCTGTGACTTTCAGTAATGTTTTTTCCCCAGTCTTAAATCGAGCATCTCATGATTTATTCAGTGTTCTGGTGCAGGAGCTTGGACTCGTATAGTTGCATGCGTGTATCGACACATGAGGAGGTTCTGCGGCAGTGCACGTTAAACAATGCAGTGTCATAGCATAGCCTTGGCTTTACGTAATATCACTTGCAGGTGGAAAAAATTGACAGTTTATGTAATACGCATTTTAGAAGCAAGACAATATAAAGCTATTTTACTCATTGCATTAATGAAACCTATAGGTGCATGAATGAAAGAGAATTACTTAAGAGACAACCTAAGACGTATAGTATAAGTAATGTGAAGTTATTTCTTTATGCATGCTGTTTGTATATAATGTAAGAAATCGAACATAAGGCAGCATCTTTTTTTATGAAAACCATTTTTTAAGTGCACTGTATGTAAATACACAGGATGGCTGGATTAAGCCAACTCAAAGGATGGATCTCAGTTCAGGTTTCGGTTACCCAGTGTACTGTAGTACTGATACTGTTTAACCATTACCATTGGCCTATCCAAGTCCCACCATAAAAAAGCATAAAAACCTTTTCCTTAAAAAAAGCAAAATAAAAAAATGTGATGCCGCTTTCCCCCAATATTGTTGAAGGATGTATTGTAATTGTTAAAATGATTTTAGTATCCATTTGACTGATAAAGAGGTTGGTTTGTAGTTAATCTGAAAATCAGGTTTCCTCTCTGCATGGCTCCGGAGGGGGCAGGAGTGAATTATTCTACTGCAGTGGGTTGTCAATAGGGACTTTAAGCAACAGCCTCTGGTGGAACGGCAACGGCATTCTGGCGTTGGTTTGCGCATGCGCGAATTTAACTGCTACTTTGCGACGTTCTACTGTAACGGTCTACTACGGGAGAACAGCTGATTTGCCGTAGTCGCTACAACGTGAGAGATTATGTAAATAAATGTTATGTTTTATGGCATGTGACATTGTAATTGCATCAGTTTATGATTGTACCAACAGTCTTTTATATAATATGTGTTCAAATGTTTTAAATTTAAGCTAATTTTAAATATTTTTAAGTATTCAACATTTTCAGTATTGCTTAAATCTAGGTTTTAAGACTTATTTACATCATAAAATAGTAAAAACTCTTCTTCTGACAAAAGATTGTCATTTAATGCCAAAAGCAATCCTTCTCTTGTTTTTTTAAATGACATATTTTTGTATCTTAATAAATGAATTAATACCGCGTTGCGCTGTCCTGTTTACGGTTGCTTAGTGATTTTTACGTTCTTTGCTACGGCGGTCTGAGAGCATACTTCCGGTCGCCGTAGCCGTTCCATTCCCAGCTGTTGCTTAAAGTCCCTAATTACAAACCTATGGCTCCATCTTTCAATTAGCAGGAGCCCAGGATCTCTGGCTGACTGTGATGGGTGGCGCATTGATCCTTGTCTGGACCATGATTGCTGTGTAGCTTATGAGACATTAGCATTGATGTTCTTGTGTTTTTTTGTAGTTACTTACTATGTTTGCTTCTGCACACTGCAAAAATTACTTTCTTGCTTAGTATTTTTGTCTTGCTTTAAGTACAAATTCTTAAGTCAAGATGCATTTTATGATGAGCAAAATGTCAATTTGTGCATAAAACAAGCCAAAATAAAAAAAAAATCTGGCAATGGGGTAAGAAAAAAATCTTGAACTTTTTTCCTTAAATACTTCATTCAAGAAAAATGTGCTTACCCAAATGGCAGATTTGTTCCTTTTTTTAAGCACAAATTCACTCAAATTTGATATTTTTTGTCTGAAGATGTATATGTATTTTCTTAGGTCATCTTGATTTAAGAATTTTTAGATATTTGTACAAAAAAATTAAGATGCATTTTCTTGATGAGCAAAAGTACAAATTTAGTACAAAATTCTAAAAATTCTTAAATCAAGACGCATTTTTTAATAAGCAAAATTCCCTAAGAAAAGAAGTCTAGTTTTTAGACAAAGAAATCGTTTTAAAGGGACCCTTCACCCATTTACATTAAGCTTTGTATAGTTAGAACCCCAGTTATGTTTTTGAATGGTCATCATTTCCTCAGTTGCCGCTGAGACAGGAGAAATACAGATTTCAGTGTTGCACTTCCTTCTTTCAATGATGTAAAAATAATTTTGCATCATTGAAAGCAGGAAGTCCAACATCTTTTTTGAGGGGGTGAGAGTACACACACTTTGTTTTGCTTGGTTTAAGCACAAAATCACCTAAATCTGATATTTTTGGTCTTAAAACTAAGACGTATTTTCTTAGGGAATTTTGCTCATCAAAAAATGCATCTTGATTTAAGAATTTTTAGATATTTGTACTAAACAAACAAAAAGTGAATTTGTGCCTTAAACAAGCAAAAAATCTTGAAATAAATGTAAGAAATAAATGTTGAAATAAATGTACTTTGTTCTTAAACACTTAATTCAAGAAAAATTCAAGAAAAAAAATCTTACCCCATTGGAAGATTTGTTGCTTGTCAAGAAACTGCATCTTAATTTAAGAATTTTCAGATATTTGTACTAAAAAAGACAAAAATACTACACTGCAAAAAATTATTTTCAAGAAAAATGTTCTTATTTTTTTTTTCCTTGTTTTCATAAAAAATATGTAAAATTTCTTAAATTAAGATGCTTTTTCTTGATGAGCAAAACGACCTAAGAAAATAAGTCTAGTTTTTAAAACAAAAATATCAATTTTAAGTGATTTTTTGCATAAAACACACAAAAAAATCTGCTAATGGGGTAGCCAAAAAAAATCTTGAAATTTTTTTTTAAACACTAAATTCAAGACAAATTCACTTAGATTTGATATTTTTGTTCTAAAAAATAGACTTCTTTTCTTGGGTCGAATTTTTAGGTATTTTTACTGAAAACAAGACAAAAATACTAAGAAATTTTTTTTCTTGAAAATAATTTTTTGCAGTGTAGGTAAGAAATTAATTTTTTGAAGTGAAAGAAAGTCATTTGGGTTGAAACAACTATGATGTTTGAAGCTAAGCTGTACCTACGATTGTACATATGTGTGCACATCCACTTCTTAATGCTGCAGAGAAGTGAAGCTTAACCGAGCATCTATATGACTCATTTGGTAAATGGAGTGACCCAGTAAAGAGAAGCAAACGTGTTTAAATGTGAGGTTAAATATACTTAACCTCGTGGCTCGTGGCTACACAGAGGGACTGATTTACTCGAAATCTTTATATCATACAGTATACACCAAACGTCTAAGCGAGAGTCCCTCTAATCCGTATAATTATATACAGTTCAGTATGGAAAGCATAACTGATGATTTCTGATCAGCACTTTTAGAATAATATAAAATAGTGAATTTATTTTAAATTAGGGATGCTAAACAATTAATCGCGATTAATCGTTAGCAGAATAAAAGTTTTTGTTTACATCACATATGTGTGTAAGCTGTGTATAATAAATATGTATATATATATATATAAATATGAACACATTCATGTATAATTTTAAGAATTTTTTTTATATATTATATATTTATATTTATATATAATATAAATGATACATAAATCTACAAATGTATATACACATGTAAACATTTCTAAAACATATACATGCATGTGTGTACATTTATTTATAAAAATGTATTATACACAGTTCACACACATATATGATGTAAACAAAAACTTTTATTCTGCTAACGATTAATCACGATTAATCGTTAAGCATCCCTAATTTTAAACCATACCGATGATGGATCTGATCTGAATATTTGAATGGCTTGCTCAGCAAAACACAGGATATTTACTGAACTTTACACTGTAAAAAAGTTGGTTCAACTTATTAAACTAAGTTACCTGTTTTTTTTTAATTTTTAGTTAATTTGACTAAAAAATATTAGTTGACACATCAATTACAATAACCAGGTAACTTATTTTTTAAGTTAAACCAACAAATCTTTTTTTACAGTGTAAAAGGCTTAGTGAGGTCACCTGTTAATATGTTTATGTATATATGTGTATTTTTTGTCTCTATATTTTTCTTTAAAAGCATGTGTGCTTCAGCATCGTACAGATATATTTATCAAAATCATAAATCCATATAGATTTTTTTATTTGTTTTGACAAGCTGTGGCAAATACTATAACATTTGTCATTCTATTGATCCACCCTATTGGGTCCTGCTGTAGGTTAACAACAATCGTTATGTGATGAATGTGTTTGTTTTGGCCCCACCTCTCATAGTCACATTTTTAAAACGTGACAGATTGGTGTCCACATGTCCCAGGTCTTGAGGCATGTCACATGCTAGTACAGATGAAATATTGTGTGCGGTTGAGAGCGGGTTGGTTAGAGAGGTTAAGTGATTAGTGTTACATCATAGTTCATTTTTACCATGTATCTCTGGCTCTTCTATTTCAGACTTGAAGGAGAGTTAGACATTTGGACAAGACTGTTGGCAGTTGTAAGAGGGTCTGAATGTTTAATGTGTACACAGACAGAGACAAGTTCTCTGTACTTTCCCATGCTTGGTCACTTAAGGATTATGGGTTGTGATCAATACAGTACATGTCACCTTTAAATAAAATATAAATAGAATGTGTTGATATGGTTTTTGTGGTCAACTAAACTGAAAGTACTTTATAATTGCAATGTACAGTAATAAAAAAAAGATTTGGTGGTTGGTTGTGTAACCAATCAAGTATTCAACTATAAGCTCCACATGAATGCATGCATTTCTGTCTCTTTGTTACTGGAGTTAACAAATAGTATGTTGGCCTTGACCAGGACTTAACACGTGTGGTGCTTTTTTATAATAGATTTATCTTAAATCGTGGCACTTCATGCTAACATCAGTTAACATTTTTGATCCTTTCTTGTACTTTCCATTTACCATGCTGCTAGACACAGTAATGCACCAGGACGGATACACTGTATGATAATGGATACTAAATCCAAGCACTTAAATATTTTATGTGCACATGTAGCGGATTAGCATGGCCTCCCCCCGTGAGTCCTGCCACATAAATGACATTGGGCTCCAGTAAAGTCATGATAAAGCTTAGCAAGATAGTGACATAATAACAGCTCTCCGCTCCCATACGGCAAAAAAAATATATTTCAAAATTTACAAAAAAAGGCCAAAAAATATATTTTCTGAAATATATTTCGTTATAATTTTACAAAAATTTAATTTTTCGTCAATATAGTTTTTTACTATTTTTTTGTATAATTTGAAATATATATATTTAAAATAGATATATTTTAAAGCATTTAAAGTGGACCTTTTACAAGACTTTTTTAAGATGTAAAATATACTTTGGTGTCACCAGAGTACATATGTGAAGTTCTAGCTCAAAATACCAGATAGATAAATTATTATAGCATATTAAATTTGCCACTTTAGGTGTGTGCAAAAATGTGGCGTTTTTGGGTGTTTCCTTTTAAAGGTGCAGTATGTAATTTTTTAAAGGATCTCTTGACAGAAAAGCAAAATAATATACAAAACTATATTACTAGGGGTGTATAAAGACCTTTCATAATGAACAGTTACTGTATGTGTTAATTATCTTAGAATGAGATGTTTTTATCTACATACACATAGGGTCCCCTTACATGGAAGTTGCCATTTTGTGCCGCCATGTTTCTACAGAAGCCCTTAACGGACAAACTTTTTTACTAAGTTGTCTCCGACGATGACATGTTTGTCCGGTGGCGGCTACCGTAGCTTCTCTATGCGTTTTAAAAAGCGAGGGGTGAGCAGTGGACTGAGCCGTTGGTTGCAATTCACAACCTCACCACTAGATGCCGCTAAAATTTACACACTGCACCTTTAATACAAATGAGCTGATGTCTGCATTAAATGGCAGTCCCATGGTTGGATAGTGCAGATTAAGGGGCGGTTTTATCCCCTTCTGACATCACAAATTTCAATTACCAATTTTTTCACACGCTTGCAGAGAATGGTTTACCAACACTAAGTTACTGGGTTGTTTTTTTCTCCACATTTTCTAGGTTGATAGAAGCACTGGGGACCCAATTATAGCACTTAAACATGAAAAAAAGACTGATTTTCATGATATGTCTTCTATAAAAAATGTAGCCTTCTATTTATTTCAGGCCAAGGAAATATAGTCACATTGGAAGAAAAACTATACTTATGTTACAAAACTTTAAAAAAAAACAGGTTTAAATAAGTTTATATTAAATAAATTTTCAACTTAAAAATATACTTTATAAAATTAACTTATAATGAAATATATTTAATATTATTAAAAAATTGATTTAAAATATATTTTGGCCAAGAATACATTTCTTGCCATACTGATTGTAAAATTAAAAACGTATTTGCTTGTCCTTGAAATACACTTTGAAGTATAAATATATTTATTTAGGCTTTACTTTCTACAAAAAGCCTATATTTAAAAAATATTTTTGGTCAGAGATTTTGCATTTGCATTTTGGCCGTATGGAGGCAGCTAACAGATGGGAAGCGTTTGAGAGCAAGTGTAGTTTTTTCCATTCATGCACTTTATTATCAACATGAGCCACAGTTAGCAAGTTAGCATAGCAAGATATCCATCCATACCATTTCTAATAGGTTTGATGTATAGAGTATTTAAAAATTGTGTTCCTGTAGCTTAATTCACCACAAAGGTCATGGGTTTGATTCCCAGGCCACACACATATTAATAAAATATTGCTAACATTGAGATAAATGTGAAAAATAAAATATTGTTATGACCAGTCTGAGTCAAGAGTAACAAACAAGTTTTTACATAAGAAACGACCTGAAAGTTGTGTAAAACGACAGTTAGCATTCTTTGTTAGCATCTAACTAGCGTCTTGGAGTTGTTTACCACACACAGACACACAAACAAACACTATTGGTCGGTTTCTTGGCTTAGAGCTGATTGTTTGGCCCGTTGACATCCCTATTAATCTCAGTCCTGTATAGGCCTGTCTGCTTCCCCCCCTCCAACAAACTATATTTAAAACGCCTTTTGTGATGTAAAATGTTGTTAACTTTATAGACAAGCTGACTGGACAAGCGTGATAGCTCTTATCGCCAGCCACTGCTGTGGACAAGTCATGAATTATACACAATTTCACCAGAGCTACCATTGAATCAATGACCAGGATGTGTGTGGGTTGTGTTTGAATGGCTATAGTTTAGTCATCCTCGCTTTGCTTATCGGTAGATGAGATAAAACACAAGCATGTCTTTTGTTTTGTGGGCTGAACAGAAGCTGACCCGATACCAACATCTTACCTGAATCCTTTAGCATCACCCAGTGCTACAACACAATTTTAGTTAGCTCACAAACACGCATATGAAGAAAAAAAATACTCTGTTTTATTTATTTCGTATGTTAGGGGTGGGCAATGAATCGGCTACGATTCTCATGCGCACCTCTGCAGTTAAGCTGGTTTCTGTGATTTAGTAGTAAATGTTCATCACCTGCTTTTAGATGGAGCGGCATTTACTACACAGCGGACGAATCGCCTGCCTCTGTTGGATTTTTTAAACCCTGCGTACTTTGTACGCATAGGTCGCGCACGAGCGTACAGGAGTATGTAGGCCACAAGAGGTATCGCAAATTGCCGCAATGCGCATGCGTTGAACGTCAATGGACTTGTATGAGTCAAATGAGCTATGCTTTGCAAGGTTGTGCGTTTGACTATGCGTACGCTTGCGTATGTTGTACTCTGCAGTGATTAATTGAATGACTGTAGTTTTAAAATGTGCTTAAATGCCAAGCTAATAAGCTTTTAGTCCCACCTTATGCTTGCCTTGCTCATTTTAAATGGTATGGATTGTTTTATATATCAGAGATTGTTTGCTACATTATTTTTTTTGCTGACTCGCTTTATAACGGCAAGTTCCGTAATGCATTTACTATAAACAGTATATTGGATTTACTTGAAAGCATCCAACCTTTAATGCGCATTAATCAGACATGTGTAGACATAATTATTAGCATTTTAGGCATCAATAAAACACTAATGGTGGGTTTCTGAATAATAGAAACGTTTGTTGAAGTGTAATCTGGCAGATTTTCCTGTTTTATAACCTGATTCGTTTGGTCAGATTAGCTTTCGTACACTCACTATTATGCTATTAAAATCTTGCACTGTGAACACCTGCTGTCTGGATGTTACCCTAGTCGTAAAATTTTGTTGGCGTACCACATAAAGTCTAAAACAGCCAATAATAGCTCGCTCCAAACAAAGCAATAATGCACTGAAACGGCTTTATGCTTTTACTGCATTATTTATGTTAAGACTTTGCACTTATGATTGCAAAGCGGAATGAATGTATTTTATTATGAAGTAAGAAAGAAAAATATCTTTCATTTCAACTTGAATACACTGTAAAAAGTATAAGTTGGATCAACTTAAAAATTGATAAAACTTATGTATTTAAATGAAAAACTATCCAATTTTTTACATTGTAGTTGTGTGTCTCTATTAGTAGTTTGGCGTCTAGTCTGTGACCATTCGATCTTTTCTCCTATGCATGAACAGCCAAAGTGAAAAAAGTTGGATCTACTTAAAAAATACTTCAATTAGTGACACTTAAAAAAATGTAGTTTATTCAACTTACAATTTTCAACTTATATAAAACTAAAGTGAAATTTTAAGTTGAAAAAAAAACTACTTTTCTATGTGTTTTTAAGTAATTTAGTAATGTTGATCCAACTTTTTACTTTTTTCTGTGCCATAGATAACTAATTCAAGGACTGAATTCAATGGTGTGTCCCACTTCTGTTTTTCTAACCTCTGTTTGAGGCCCTTGAGAATTGAATATGCAAAATTGTTTCCCACAGCTGTATTTTGTTTCGAAAGGTTATTTTTGTCATCGGCGCTTCTCATTTTGGACGGCCAGATATGCAAAACTATTTTTCTACTTAATGTGTTTGGTGTTTTCTTGAATGACTTGTCAAAGGTTAAATGAGATGCAGCAGGGTGTTATAGCAGGCATTATTGATTTTCAGGTCTACATCGCATTTAATGTCACATAAAAAATTAAGTGGTTTATATGCAGGGCTCTTTTGTTGCAATATAGACTAAACAATCACCATTTTCCACTCTGTTTGAGTTTTTATTTTTATTTTTATTTTTTATTACTGGAGGTTTGAATTAGAAAGGTTTTAATGTGTCAACAGAGTATTAAGGGTGCAGTTACATTCATTTAGCACTTAAACCTGTTTTCCCTCCTCCACACCGGCCAGTTACAAGCATCAAAAGGTCTTTACACTGCTATTTTCCTGAAAGGGCATGTTTTCCTCTGAGGAGCGGATGTGTGTGTGTGTTAAGGAAAAAGCTGCTGAGTGTGTGTATGTTGACTGAAAAGGCTACCAGGCACAATTGTGTGGGTGTTTATTCCTGGCATTTGCTTAAGACAACAGGTTGCTTTTTGCCTCCTTACAGAAGGAGTAAGAAAGGAAAACAGGGAAGGGGGATTAGAGTCCTCCCACAGATCATTTAAAATGCAAACAAATGTCATATCTAGAAAAGAAAGTTGGTGATGTTTGTCCCTAACACACGCAAGGCTCCAATTATCACCTAAAAATAGGAAACTGGTAATTGTGCATCTTTTTGTAAATGGAAATTGTTTCTTTTTTGCCAAGGAGGGCAAGCCGCTTCTTGTCTATAATAAACCGCAAAAAAATTGGATGGATAGCTCACACCCATACTGTATGTCCAAACAATAGCGCAGAGAAAGTTTTGAGCATAAGGCTGGGGTTTACTGGTTTTACTCGTTCCCCAGGTTGAAAAGGGCTCATAAAAAACACCTGCACTGAAAGAGATGAAGAAGTAAAGGAGAATCAAAAAAATGGATGAGTCCACATGATCTAGATCAACTTTAGAAAAGTGTGTTTGTCTGTCTGTCTGTCTGTCTGTCTGTCTGTCTGGATCAATCAAACCACTAACCTACCTACCTACCTACCTACCTACCTATTTTTCCACCTACCTACCTTCCTACCTATATACATAGATACCTACCTATCTACCTACCTACTTAGCTATCTACCTACCTACCTACCCATATTCCTTCCTACCTGTCCACCTATCCATCACCTACACTTCTACCTATCCATCTACCTAGTACCTACACATCTATCTATCCATCTACCTACACATCTACCTACCCATCTACCTACCTATCTACCTTTCTGTCTGTCTGTCTGTCTGTCTGTCTGTGTCTGTCTGTCTGTCTGTCTATCTTTCTACCTACCTGTCTATCTGTCTATCTACCTACTTATCTACCTACCTATCCACCTACTTACCTACCTACCCACCGATATTTCCATCTTTCCACCTACCTTCCTTCTTATCTATCTATCTATCTATCTATCTATCTATCTATCTATCTATCTATCTATCTATCTATCTATCTATCTATCTATCTGTCTATCTGTCTATCTGTCTATCTGTCTATCTGTCTATCTATCTGTCTATCTGTCTATCTGTCTATCTGTCTATCAGTCTATCTATCTAGATACTTACCGGTCTATCTATCTAGATACCTACCTGTCTATCTACCTACCTATCTACTTACCCATCGATAATTCCATCTTTCAACCTACCTACCTACCTACCTACCTATCTTCCTGCTTATCTACCTACCTACCTACCTACCTACTTACCCACCCATATTTCCATCTTTCCACCTACCTACCTACCTATCTACCTACCTATCTACTTATCTATCTACCTACCTGTCTACCTACCCATCTACCTACCTATCTACTTATCTATCTACCTTTCTAGTACCTACCCCTCTACCTACCTATCTACCTTCCTACCTACCTATCTACCTTCCTACCTATCTACCTACCCTATCTACCTAAATGTCTACCTACCCATCTACATACCCATCTGCCTACCCATCTGCCTACCCATCTACCTACCCATCTACCTACCTACCCATCTAGCTTACTACCTATCTACCTACACGTCTACCTACCCATCTACATACCCATCTACCTACCTACCTGTCTATCTGTCTGTGTATCTATGTGTCTGTCTGTCTGTCTACCTGTACCCACCTACCTACCTATATTTCCATCTTTCCAACTACCTACCTATCTTTCCATCTCTCTCTCTCTCTCTCTCTCTCTCTCTCTCTCTCTCTCTCTCTCTCTCTCTCTCTCTCTCTCTCTCTCTCTCTCTCTCTCTCTCTCTCTCTCTCTCTCTCTCTATCTATCTATCTATCTATCTATCTATCTATCTATCTCTCTATCTCTCTATCTCTCTCTCTATCTATCTCTTTATCTATCTGGTGTGTGACCCCACTGGCACTTTCTCAAACAAGACTCCTTAAACATTGACCTACATGTGAGCTGATGACAGCTTGAGTTATCACCTTATTCACTATGCTAGCTATTATAAATGCTAAACACATCTCCAAATGCATTAAACACTTCATATGTCAGTGCGCCATAAATGTTTAAATGAAAAACTAGTTTTGGTTTTTCATTTGATCTTTTTATCATGTTTCAAAAAAGACATTCTGTTGAGCAGCAGCGTGTTCATTTACAGGAATCATGATGAGTTATTTTTAGCCCATGCCACTTCAGTGGACTGAAGCATCTATTATGTATGCATGTGTTGACATCAATGAAAGAGGTGTGTGCGTGTGTTAAAAATAATAAAATATGGTGTGTAATTATAATACAGGTCATGTATGCAGTCACAGTTCACATTTCAAGGAAACTCAGTCCAGCCCACTCTGTCAGTCATCCTCGCTAGTTTGGGGCTAGCATTCTGAGATTAGCAGCATTCACGATAGCTGTGCCGATTGTAAAATTTCAAGTTGTTTAACTACTTCTGAATGAAGTAACATTAAAAGTATTTAGTAACATCAAAAGAGTTTAAAGAGATCAACTGGAGTTTCCGACGTTATTTCTACACTGTAAAAAATCCAATTAATGAAATGTTGGACGGGCAAAAATATATAAGTTAAACCAATTTTTTTGTTTGAGCTAGTTGAGAAGACATATTATTTTAAGTCTAGATAAATCTGTGTTTAAAACATTGAATGAATGGTTATTTTCAAATCCAGTCAACATTCAGAATGGCTAGTGTTGACTGAACTAATTAAGACAAGTCAGGTAAATATGTGGACTTATGACAGCTTTGTTTCCTGACAACAAAATGCTCCTAATATTACTCTTATTTGGTCACAAAATGTAATTGTAAGAGTTTTTCAGGCGTGAATGTATGTGCTTAAAGTTTAAATATGCGGTCGGTTAATAAAGATAGCGTCTATTTAAAAATGTGCTCGGACACTTTCGGACGGAGCTCCATATGAGCTCCTTAAAATCACCGGCGCTTTAAGCGCTCACACCCCGACCAGCGCAGCCTCGCCTCGGCAAGCGCATCAGAAATCGACTGCTGCCTCTGATATCTCTGTGGCGTTTAAAAGTGATTTAATTCATTTTAATTTCTCATACTTAACAATGAAAGGGTTATGTTTTATATCATATTTTAGGATTGCACTTAATTGATATGGCTGTTGAGTGATGTTTCATATCTTTTACATTTGTTATAACCGGACTGCATGCGAATTTGAACTTCAGAGCTGAAGGAGCGGATGGAGAAATAGTCCCAATATCATAACAATCTTAAAATAAAACTTTTAAATATACCCGTGTGTGTACCCGTGTGCGCGCGCGCGTGCGCGCGACCCGCTCGCGCGCGCGTGTGTATGTATGTACAGTATGTGCGTGAGTTTTTAATTTAAAATGTCTTAACTCGGAAGGATCTGGAACACAGGTCATTTCATCTGAGATCAATCCGCACATAACAGCCTGAATCACTTACTGATTCACATGACACAAGTCATCAGCCGTTTCCTCAAGTTCACGTCAGGTAAGTGGTTGTAAATAAATGTTAATTTTAGACTATATTAATTGGCAAAGACGCAAATACTCGACGTTTTTGTAAAGATATAAATTATATAAAGGTGTGTTATGTTATGTGTCCAAGTTAAAGTGGAGCTATTTTAGTTAAGATTACCGGACAGGGTTTATTACTCCGTCTTAATTATAATTGGGACATTTTTACAAACAAACCTTATAAAATGCAATACTGGCGTGCATTTTGAGACAAAACAATAGCACTCATATGTTAAGAGATGTCAGTATTTTAGTCAGTGATAAGTCCTGTTCGAGAAAACCGCCCAATAGTGTTTAATTCAATTACGTGTGATGTCTGAGGGAAATTTGGCAATTTTAGGGTATAAAGTCTTTCACCGTCAAGCTTTATTATATTAAACATCTATGCATGTGTGTATTTATATTCCTCTGTTTATCAAACCAGAGCGGTGATGATGTGGAGAGAGGAAGACCAGAATGTTACGTGGCGAAAGAAGTTCTCCAAAATGGCCCTGGAGATGTTCTGACTGACTTTGGAGGGCTTTTGGACTGTTTTATGCCCTCTATTTAGAGAAGACTTAATTCTGTATGTTCAGTCTATATGATAAGTGAATAAAGCTTTTGTTTTTATGTGACTGAAGTTAATTATTTGTTAACAACACCAGCATAAATTATTTGATAAATAATTTTAAAAAGTTTATTAAGTATTCCCAAATAATAAATATTAATTGCAGTAACACATAAAACATTGAGTAAATACTTAAATTTTAATTGACAGAGTCTTTGCTGTAAGTTTTTAAAGATTCGACTGATTAAAACATTTTAGTTGAATGAGCTATAAAGCTAGTTGAGCAAACATACTTTTTTATATTTGAGTCAAAATTGGGCCAACTAAAAAACATCAATCCAGGTAACACTTTGGAGTCAGAAATTGAGTGAACGTAAAATTTCTGTGGAACTAGTTACTAAAAAATAATTAATTGAGCCAACAATTTATTTTTTACAGTGTAGGTTGAAGTGGGAAATTTCCTTGATCCCAGTTGTAGCATTAGCATCAGTTTCAAAGTCCTATTATACCCTTTTACAAAGTCCTGATTTTGTTTTCAGGTTCTACCAGAATGTTTTTTAAATGTGTTTTAGATTATCGGAACACGCCATAGGATATGCGTAGCCTGACCTGCACCACGGCAAAAATGTGACAATGCATTGTCGTGACTTGAACCCCTTCTGTCAGATCAAAATTTTTTATGGACGACAACAACGCAGAAGTATATTTGAAAACTGACGTGGAGCCTACGCCATTTCACTATAGTGAGCCCTTTATTTTCAAACTAAGTCTGTGGCTCCTGATGTGTTGTATATGTATTAACTTAATATTACAGGGTTGCCAGATTTGCGAACAAACCAACCTAATGGCCAATTAAAATCTAGCCTAATGTCCATTGAGCAAATAACAAAAAATCAGATTCAACAAACTCTGGCTTCAACATTTAACCCACAATAAAAGCAATCCGCATCACCAGTTTTAAAGTGACCGCAGACTTGGCAACACTATTGGTTAACGTATTGCATTGGACCGTTCCAATATGAAGTTCAGTGCATAACATTGCAGTCAGTATTGCCTTATCAATATAAACCCACATCAAATAATAAAAAGTAGCAGCAGCAGATTTAACAGAACCTGTAAATGTAAAAAAGGATAATAGGGCCCCTAAAATAGGTTTGGCTTTCAATTATGGTTAATGTATACTTCGTAAATACTTTGAGAAATAGATAAGTTAATTTGATGTTGCATGAGGTCATACAGTTTAGTAGTTCTCTACTCTATGTCAAGTTATAACATCGCGCCTGACCTCACTGTCACACCCGGTGTCATATGACACTGATTGTCATCAAGCTAAAATATATACAATCAATACTTTGGCATGAAATTTGTTTTAAAATGTCTGTCGCTAGAAAATGATGTGAAATCTCCTAAATGTAAAAGTGCTGAGCTAAGATCAGTTATTTCCTCTCTCACCTTTGAATATGTGATCAATGATAGCTGATCCTAAATCAGCGCTGTTCACTTCAGGGTAGAAGAATGTATGTTGCTTACTCAGTCAGTTGACGGCAAACTGTTTATGTGTGCGGTTGGGTAACCCGAGTTATGCCTGAGGAACTGAGGCACGGGACGGCTGTAATATAATTCCTTTGACTAGTATGTATACTGCCACCCCAAACTGTTGTCCCATCTGCTTACAAAACATTTTGATCCGATTTAGCAGTTTATTCAAATTGTAAGTACAGTATGTCATTTCTGTACCGCTGTGATCACCACAAAGGAAACTCATAAACGAATGACCTTTTTAGAAACCCATCCTGTCTGCCATTGGTCTCCAGGTAGCCCCTCCTTAAACGTACACTATTGGTCAAGCCAGTGTTGCCATGTAGATACATACTCATACAAATAAAAAAAATGTCTTGATAACTCTATAATGTTACACTTTTAGGAAAAACCTAAATGATATACTTTTACAAGTACTCCTCAAGAACGGTCAGTTACAATGAACATAGCACATGATAGAGATGTACGCCACCTGTGGGTCGAGTTCAGGTTTATGTGGGTCACCCTGGCCTCATCAGGTGATACAAGTGTTGCTCTGTCCGCTGTGAGTGTGTGTTTTAGGATGGATTAGGTACGATTAGGGGGGCTCATTGAGCCTCTCACCAGCTGCTCAGTGCCGTCTGCTAACACAAATGCAGCAAACACAAACGCAGAGTCCATTAGCACAGATGAGAGGACATAAGAAGACGAATGCTGAGTGTATTGAACCCATGGCTCTATATTAATAATCTATATAAAGTATTACATTTCTGGAGTCTCTGGGATGCTGTGCTTTTAGGCTCATAGAAACATGTCCAAGTAGCAAATTATTAGGACTGGGGATCGATTCAGATGTTCCAGATCGATTCAGTTTCGATTCACAAGCTATCAAATCGATTCGATTCAATTTTCGATTCCGGTTCTCGGGTCGGTTTTTATACTCCATTCTCGATTCAACTTAATGAATATAGATTTAATACAAACACTATATTAATAAAAAATAACAGTGAACATAAGTTTACAAGTGGGTAATTAATAAAAAGAAATTAAATGCCACTATCGTTGTCGTCTTGCTTGCGAAATCTAAAATGCTTCCATACCTCTTACTTTTTATGTGAAGGTGGCTTCAACGTCGATGAAGCACCTAAAACCGCCATTTTAAGCACTGAATGAATGAATGACAGGCTCACCCCTCGCTCCTTGGTAACATCGCGCAAGGCAAAAAAGTGGGTGACATCTAGTGAAGAAGACTAGTAATTTGATTAACGTTAATCTTACGTTCAGTTTAATGTTTGCAGAAAAAAATATGAAAAAAAATTGATTTTGCTCTTTGAGAATCGATTCTGAATCGACCACGTAAAAAAAAAACGATTAATCGAAAAGTCTATTTTTTACCCAGCCCTACAAATTTATTTATAAACTAAATAAAGTCGTTTTTTAGGATTTTTGGTAACACATTTTCCACCCAAAATGTCATTACTATAATACAATGTATACTTTACTTACTTTACGTAATTCGGTTATAAACAAAGTGTATTTTCCTAATTCTTTGTTGTGAATTTGCCAGAAAATTTGCAAGAAATTTTATTTTGCGAGATTGATCCTTGGATTTCACTGAAAAAAAATGATTTATTGAATTTACTCAATTTTTTAAGGTAAGTGGTTGCAATCAATTTATTTAAGCTACATTTAAACAAAAGTTTTATATTTAATTTTACTTTACTAATCTTTTTTGTTTAAATGTAGCTTAAATAAATTTATTGCAACCATTTACCTTAAAAAAATGTAGTAAATTCAATTAATCTTTTTTTTCAGTGTTGTTTCTTTTTGACTGAGTGGAGCTGAAAGTCTTTGGTGATGTGTGTGGTGTTTGATGGTGGCTGAACTCGCTCAACAAGGTCAGAATCACTCACACATCCATAGTGAAACATGAGTCACAAACTTCAAACTCATTTCCTGCAAGTCTCTTAGGATTTGCCAGGATGAACAAGATGATTCAAATGCGACATCTTTGACGTTGCTATACAGTACGTGACGTCAGTCTGCGTGATTTATAGAAAAAAATTAAAGATTAATCACGATTAATCGCATACAAAATAAAAGTTTTTTTTTGCATAATATATGTGTGCACTGTGTGTTATTATTTTGTATATATAAATACACACATGCATGTATGTATTTAAGAAACATTTACATGCATATATTTATATTTATTTAGATTTGAATATATAAAATAATACCACACAATACACACAAATATATTATGTATGCAATTAATATATTTTGTATGCGATTAATCGTGATTATTCTTCTGACATCCCCCAAAAATTATATTTGTGTAATTGATGTTCATCAAGTGACACGAGCTCAACCAGCCCAGAGATTTGGTTTGTCTGGTGTTATCTTTATGTTCCATAGACATCCTGCCCTTATCGTGTATGGAGCTCAATGGGTAAAGAATGGCGCTAGAAACGGCAAGGTCATTGGTTTGATTCCTAGACAATACCAACCTGAAATTGCTTTGCATATAAGGCAAATGTAAAAAAGCCATAAACAAAAGCATCAAAAGACATTAACCCCTTGATGGAATAAAATACATCATGTTCTCTTGCATGCTGTACGGTACAGTACAGTAGTTTTTTTTGAAGTGGTGATAGCTCACATTTCTCATCTTATGTAAGAGCTTAAGAGGCTCGACCAGATTTAATCCCACCCTGAAAGAGAGAGGGTGGGGCAAGGCAGCAGCCAATAGCAGACAGCAACTCCAATAGCAGACAGTTTACGGGTAGTGTTGGAATGTAAAGACATTCCATGTTATGTGCTTAACGGTCCAGCTTTATCTGCATAGTCCAACATAGACTATTATAAACTGGTGTGAAATCATCAGTGGCAGGGAGAACAGATGGTTCAGAATAAAGTATGAACTGTTGAGCAAAGTATGAATAACGAGAAATCTGTAAGGATTAAAATTTCACAATGTGGGATTTGATGCCACATAGTTTTTAACATAGTTAAATAAAAATGGAAAAGGTTTTAAGGATAAGAGCCTGATAATCTATAATAACAGGTCGCATCTGTTTTCTATAATTTATTTAGTTTTCAGAGCTGCTTACAGTATCAAGGCACACATCACTATTAATATGGCTTGTTCTTTGGTTTAAGGATTTGGACAAGCCTACAGGGGGTCGCACACCGGTTGAGAAGCGTTGCGTTGCGCCATAAATCTAAAAAAACCCCATTATTTTTTATGAATGTATACACACTGGCGGCGACTGGCCGCTGTGACTCTGGATGCTGCTCTGCCACGCCACAGAGCGCCACTCACATAGTTTAACATTAAATAGCATCATATTAGTCCCAAATTGTCTACGATTAACATAGGCTGCTAACGTATATTTTGCATCTTAAAGTAGACAGTGTCTGACTAAGCTTGCGCTATTTAATGTACACATCTGGGGTGCGATACCTGCAAGTCCTCCACATGACTCGAGGCGGTGCAATGCGGAGCTTCTCGCCTAATGTGCGACCCCCCTTAAAACTTATTTGGGCAGTTTCCTAGACAGGGTTTAGATTAATTCTGAACTAGGCCTTAGTTATATTAGAAAATTTTTAGTAGTTTACATACCTTACAAAAAACAATATTGGTCCGCATCTTGAGACAAAACAATGGTAGTGATAAATATATAGATATTTCAATGCAAGATGTTTTAAAATTAAGGCAGCTCAAACATGAATTTTAGTCTAGGACTAGGATAAGTCCTGTCCGGGAAACCGCTCCTTTAATTATTGAATTTTGGTACATACATTTTTTTTATTTACATACACCGCAGGTCCCCTAACGTGGGAGTCGCCATTATTTTTCTACAGTAGCCCTAAACTGAGAAACCGTTCTCCAGAGCGTGTTTTATCCATACGTTGTCTCGGTTGACGACATGTTTGTCCTGTGGCAGCTGCTGTAGCTTTTCATTGCGATTCGAAATTGAGATTGATCTCACCACTACATTACACCTTAAAATTACTGCTGCGAAAAATATAAATAGTGGTGAAATATGTGCATGTTGTGAAATACATATAGCAGTTATTTGCAATAAATAAGCTATTTAATTGGGATATGCATGTTTGTGCAAATATATATATTATAGACCAATTTCGTGTTTGCAAACAGAGATGACGTTTTTTGTGGGCGGAGCCAAACTGGTTGCAGAAAGTGACTGCTCCGCAGTAGGGTTGTGAAGTGTTTTAGCATTAAACCGTGATTTTTATGGATCCGGTGTTCTGTCGAAGTCTGATTCCTTTATGTTTCCCTTTAGTGCAATGTTTCTTATAGCGTTTTAATCACATTACGTTTATTTTTTTAGATAGATCAAAAGTTTAAATGGCTTGGCTACTGATATGCATGTATGTAATGTATATGTATTGTTCTTTTTTGCTAAATCAATTATTTTTACAGTCTGAATCAGTAAAGTACATATAAAAGCAATACTATCATGTATTATATATAATAGCGTTTATTAAATATTTCATAATTTTCCTGTTTTTTATTATTTCTTCCTTAATAAATTATAATTGTAACATGATAAAAACGCTATAAGAAACACATGGAGGGAACAGACTTCGACAGAACACCGGACATCTTCTCTACTTATTTTCTATTCTAATTATTAAAAGATTTCCAGATGATTTCCTCGCTCCATTCTGTCCGTTTAAGGGCTTATTGTAATCATAAACACCTACGTTTATCTTCAAATGATGTCTTCGACGATGGTATTCTATAAAAATGAAAGCCATCTTTTTTGGCATTCTTATTCTGACACTTAACAGCACAACCGGACATTTTCCAGTGAGTTATCTTGCTCTTTTCACTCGTGTCTAATTCATTTCCACTGTTTTTCTGCAACCGCATTGCGCGCGCAGCTTGCAGTGACGTAACTGTGACGTCTACTCTAAATTGGTCTATTGTGTATTCTATCTCATTATACATAGGACAGCCATGTTTTGCCATTGAATAAAACAATTCAGACACATAATAAATAAATAAATAAATAAAAATAAGTAAAAAAAAAAAAGTTTTTATTTATTTACTTATTTGTTTATTTATTTACTTATTTTTTTATTTTTTTACTTATTTATTTTTTTATTTGTCTTAATTGTTTTATTCAACGGTAAATCATGGCTGTTCACTTTCAGAAGTTGCTGTGATGCTTTTTCCCCCAGAAATATGAAACATATGTAGGTTATATCATTTTTTTTTAAATATCGCATTTGTCTTTAATATCACAGAGCCCATCGTTAATACCGTAAGTTTGTTGAAATGACTATTTTCTAAGTGATCAGACTTAGGATACTGTAGATTTGCATTGAAGTAGTTAAATCATATCTAGGGACCAGAATATTATACAGTAAGCAAAAGTAAGCCCGTAAGCAAACACCTATCAACCACTATTAACACCCCAGCAACTGCACAGCAATAATTAGAAATAGCACTCAGAATACCCTAGCAACCAGCTCCAACACCCTAGCATTGCAGTGACAAGTTTTGCACCATTTATTTTCCTCAGATAAAGTCCTCAGTAATCTATTTTAAATTATTTGAGTGTATTCTGTCTCTTTATTATCCTCTTTCTTTCTCTCTCTCTTTCTCTCTCTCTCTCTCTCTCTCGTTTTTTTGTTGCAAAACGATGTTCCCTCTGTCTTTGAGAGCCAAACCAAGCATGACAAGAACCATACGTTCTATATCTGTTTTCTTTTTTTCTCTATTTCTGTATCAACAGACTAAAATTAATACTTTCATCCCAGGCCGCTCGTCTATTAAACACAATAGTTTTCTCTTAGCGGGCTGATCTGACCTGTAAACTCAAGTCAAGCAGCCAGACCACACTGCAGAAAGCAGTTGCATGGATGAATGATGTATGAATATTTATGAATAAATGAATAATCCATGCTCTCTGTCTCTCTGTTTCAGTGTACCGGAGAGGAGAATTGGGTGGACAGCCGGACGGTTTATATCGGACAAAAAGAACCTCCACCGGGAACCGAAGCGTACATTCCACAGAGATTTCCCGACAACAGAATTGTCTCCTCCAAGGTTAGATGCGCTTCGTGGCCAAAGCAAATATCTGAATGTTTACTATTGTAAAATAAACCCAGATTCAGTGATCAGGATATATAGGGTGATCTTTTATGAGACTGAAGGGCTTATGTGACTGTTTATACATCTGTGTGCATAATTTAAAAAAAATTGTTTGGAAAAGGGAGTCGGGCACAATACCAAAACACACTTGTTCAGCAGTAAGGGTTGTGTCTACTAAACAACATTGTTGCCTGGGTTGTGTATTTGTAGGACAGGTCTATCAAAAGAAGGTCCAGATTATATTGTGGTAGGGGTTGCTTGTTTAGGTGATTTTTAAATATCAACATTAGCTTTCAGAGATCACCCAGCCTTTATGTGATAATATTATATTATGGGGTGGTTTCCTAGACAGGGCTTAGGTCTAGTCCTAGACTAAAATGCTTTTGAACTAAACACAGCTTTCACTGACATATCTTAAAATATTTCAGTGCCATTGTTTTGCTTCAAGACACACACCAGTATTGTTTTTTATAAGGTATGTTTGTTAAAACGACTTAAATGTTAATCTTAACCCTGTCTGGAAAAAAAACAAACGTTTTATTTTATTTTATTTTATTTTATTTATAAAATAATTTATTTTATTTATGAAATAATTTATTTTATTTATAAAATAATTTATTTTATTTATAAAATAATTTATTTTATTTATAAAATAATTTATTTTATTTATAAAATAATTTATTTTATTTATTGAGTTCGCATTAACATGTAATAAATATAGGTTAAAAAGATAAAGCATATTTGGCTACTGTCCAAGGGGAGAGCTCCGAGCTTGGAATATTATAGCATATATAGAGACCTCTTCGCACTATTTGGTTGGATAACATGACCATGCTGCTCCCGAACTTTGTTAATAAGTTTTTTTTGTACTTCTAAATATACCTACACTGTAATAAAAAATTGCACTCAAATTTTTAAGTATAATCAACTTGTCTTTTTAACTAAAATCCAGTCATTTTAACTAAAATTTTCTACAATTTTATTTTATTTTGCGTTGCTTCGCTTCACTCCACTTTCTGTTTTTTACTTTATTTAGTTTTATCTCTTATCTGGTAGAATTTTTTATTTTTAATGAAGAAACAAAAAATTATTTTTAAGTGTATACAGTTTCACTGTCAAAAAAATTTGACTGCATTTCAAATATCTCGGAACTCCAACATTCCAAACCATTTTTAGAAACTCTTCTAATGTTGTTTGCAACATATGCTACATGAATTGATGTGTTTTATTTAAAGGGACACTCCACTGTTTTTGAATATATGCTAATTTTCCAGCTCCCCTAGAGTTAAACTTTTCATTCTTACCATTTTGGAATCCATTCAGCTGATCTCTGTAATGCGTAATGCCTAGAAAATCACAACTTTTAATTTTCCGTCGGTCTTAGTGCACGATGTAACTACAGAAGAATCAAGTTTTAAATAGGAAAAATATCGAAACTCTTTGGTTATTTTTAGCGCGATGCTAATGGTCTAATCAGATTCAATTGATTGTGCTAAGCTAAGCTGTGCTAGCGCCAGACCCAGAGATCGGCTAAATTGATTCCAAAATGGTAAAAATAAAATTATCAACTCTAAGGGAGCTGGAAAATGAGTAAGGGACATTCCACTTTTTTGAAAATATAAAGCTGGTCTCTGTGATTCTGTCCCCAGTATACTTTTTGGAATTTTATACCGAAGAATCTGTTCGAGCAGTTCAGAAGAATCGCCAATTTTTACTTCCTGATCATCTTTCTAGTGCAGGTAAGTGGTGTGACGAATGGGACATGTTTTGTTAGCATGAGCTTACCTTTCTGTGACGGCCTGATATGTGATGTTTCCTCTCTCACCGTCTCTTCACGTAGCTGATCATCGACACGCCAACCAGTCCTACGACCAGCGGCCTTCCTCTTTTCTTTGTCATCACGGTCACAGCCATCAAACAGGTGGGAAAGACATTTTTCTCTCTAATTATCATATAGCTCTTTTACATTTGCAGTTATACATTTGGCAAACTCACAGTGCATTCAATCTAAGCATGTTCCCTGAGAATCGAACCTGTGACTATTGTGCTGCTAATGCAGTGCTCTAACAATTGAGCTTTTGCTCATTTCCCTGTCCGTTCTTCCTGTCTGCAGGGCTATGAGGACTGGATCAGGCACAAAGCAGACAACTCTACAAATCAATGTCCAGTCCACGTCATCCAGCATGGCAAAGTTGTACGCAAACAGAGTCAAAAACTACGGGTGTGTAACCAACAAACGCCTGTCAATCATTCCTGTTTTGAATTTCACACAGTTGAAACTGCAAATTTAGTGTTTTTTAAATGTCTGAAAGGGTTTATTGGCACTCATTTCTAAGAGAGCAAAACAGTGGAAAGAGAAATAAATTGGCTTTAAACATACAACAATATTGTTTTACCCCACAATCCCTCTCTGCTAACCAGCTTGTGCTTACACAGCCTGATTGCTGTTTGGAAGCAGCATGTTGGCACATCAACAATCAGACTGACAGAGTGCGCCCACATTACCCACAATGCCTTGTGTATAATTGTCTAACAGTTGCTTTCTAACAGTTATTCATTATAGATTCATTTTGCATCAAGTTTTCATGCAGTAAAATCTGTTATTATTAAAGGGAAGGAATAGAAAAAGAGGGACTGATGCAACAAAAACCGTTTGAAATAAAGACCCTGAATGATAAAAAGTGAATTTGCATCAATACCTTAAACTACAGCTTTCCCTGCTGATAATCCGGTCAGCATCTGTAATCCGTTACGCAACGCTCCGGCTAGCGGAAGAGCTTGGTCTGTTCAGGATTTATGTAAACTCATGAGTGTGTAAAAGATTAAGGCATAAGCACAAAGACGTGTTTCAATATGACTTTTTATGCCTTTTAGGTGGGTGACATTGTCCAGGTGAAAGAGAACGAGACATTTCCGTGTGATCTCATACTTCTCTCCTCCAGTAGAGAGGATGGGACGTGCTTTGTCACGACAGCCAGCTTAGATGGAGAGTCCAGCCATAAGGTGATTGGTTTATTTCTAGAAAGTGGGCGGGTCTTTTAAGAGTATTTTTAAGCAGTATTTTTGATCTGGTGCTATATTTATTTGAGTGCTCAGTTAGGTAATTATCTGTAATTACGGATACATTTGATAAATCTATTCAGTATTTACAGGGACACTCCACTTTTTTTGAAAATATGCTAATTTTCCAGCTCCGTAGAGTTAAACATTTGATTTTTAGTGTTTTGAGCCCATTCAGCTGTTCTACCACTTTTAGCTTAGCTTAGCATAATCCATTGAATCTGATTAGACCGTTAGCATCGCGCAATGATATTACGCAGAAGCCGAAAATCTTCCTCTTGGTTACTTTTAGCTGGGGACTATTTTCGGGCACTGTGTAATATCATTGCTCGGCCTGCAGCCATATTACAGAAGCAAAGTCCTTGATTATTACGCCAGAATGAGAGTATAGTTCCTAATCATATCTGCCTAGAAAATCACAACTTTTAATTTTCCGTCCGTCTTAGTACACGATTTAACTTCAGAAGAGTCAAGTTTTAAATAGGAAAAATATAGATATCTTTGGTTATTTTTTAGCGCAATGCTAATGGTCTAATCAGATTCAATGGATTATGCTAAGCTATGCTAAAAGTGGTACCGCCAGACCCAGAGATCAGCTGAATAAATTAAAAAACGATTTTAAAAAAAATTGCTTGGAAAATAAGCATATTTTTTTTAAAAAGTGGAGTGTTTCTTTAACCTGTGACGTAAAGCAAAACCACTGAGTAGCTTACAATACAGTACATTATAATACATCAGTGACGTCGTAACTAAATGTTTTGAGCGTCTTGCATAAGCAGGGGGCCGTCAGTTATTTGTTTCAACATTTTACCACAGGGACTTATATTGAAGTTTATTTAGTTATCAGTATGTGCGTAGATGTGTATATTGCAGAAGTTTGTGTCTGCAAGAGAGAGTTTCTGACCTTGGAATGGCAAATTCCTTCTTGTCTTTTCTTTTCAACACAAAGACCTATTATGCAGTTCAGGACACAAAGGCATTCAACACAGCAGAGGAGGTCGACACACTGCATGCAACGATAGAATGCGAACAACCCCAGCCGGACCTCTATAGGTGAGTTACACACATAAGTACAAATATCAGCAGTACACACACACACACACACACACACACACACACACACACACACACACACACACACACACACACACACACACACACACACACACACAAAAATCTCTTTTTACAAACACACACATATACTCCAGCCCGGGGTGGAGTTGTGTGACACTGTGCCCTTACTAGACATTCATTTCTCTTTTCTTGTCTTTCCTTCCCGTTGTAGATTTGTGGGACGCATCAATATTTATTTGAATCGAGATGAGCCCATCGCGAGGTAAATCTATACTCAGGAAATTGACTCCTAATTAAAGGAGCAGTGTGTGAAAGATTGAATGCAGATGAGACAATTTATCACCTTCAAAGAACAGATCTCTTTCACTTTCAGTGTTCAGTATTTTTGGATTTTGTGTGTAAAATGTTTATAGTAGGCTAAAAGAGTTCAGATGCAAAACCCTCTAAGGGGCAGTTCACATATGGCGTCTTTTACATGCTCAAGTTCATTATTTCAGATGCAGGCACGCGGTATGCGTGCTCATAATGGAAGCGACGCAGTTTCGACGCGCACATAGTGCGACGTGCTCGTTTTTTCCAGACCGCATCGAGTTAAAAACATTTCAACTTTTCAGAATGTGGTAAGCACACCGCAGGTCATGTGACAAGAGCCAACCAACGATTGCGTTTTCAGCACGGTTTTAGATGCAAAATGTGAACAGCCTCTAAGTGTGTCTGACGTGTTTTCTTGTAAATGAGCATTTTTCATCCAGCTCTTATCTTTATCAGTATCTTATCAGTATCTTTAGGTTCAGTAATTTTAGTTTAATGGCAATAAAAAGATTATTAGTCAAGATTTGAAATGGCTTATTTTCACAAATTTTCACTTTTGTCACCTCATTGTAATTTAACAAATTTGACTGTCTTTATCTCCAAAACTCTTTAAGGGGCTGGATACACCAAAACTTTTAAACGCGGCTGAAAACGCCTTGAGGATGCTGAATGCCAGCTGTTTTTCAGCTGAGTGCCAGCTTTCTTCAGCTCAGCGCTTTGGTAGCTGTGATACTTCAGCTGTGAGCCGGTTGGTTGCTGTGGTAATGTCCCGCCCCTCCTCCACTGTGATTGGGCGGCCATGTGAGAACTGACATTGACGAGCAGAGCTTTTCTTGAATCAAAGTTGAATCTCTTTAAACTCTCGACGCTCAGCGCCGAGCGCGGAAAAAACGCTGAGCGCCGGTTTTCAGCGCGGAAAAAACCCGCTAGCTGCTGGCTTATTTGAAAAACGCCGAGCTTCCATTGGAAACAATTGAAAACATGCGCCGGCCGTGGGCGAAAAAGTTTTTGTGTATACAACCCCTAAGGGGGAGTGAACCCCAAGGTTTTTATGCCTGCAGCCCGTTTTTGGAAGTCCCGCATTTTTCAAAAATGCCAGCAGCCGGTTGAACATTTTTTTAACTTTGCTCAGCTAATCAATGTCACTTCTCACTCGGCCATCCAATCACAGTGGAGGAGCGACGGAACAAATATTACAACAGCCAACCGGTGCATCCTTCAATGACTTATAAACAAAGCAGAATTATCAAGCAACCAAAGCGATAAAAAAGTCAAACGCCCACTGTTGTCTTGGCCTCTGTCTGCCGTTTTTAAACGCTTTGCTGTACACCATAGAAATGTACACTAAATACACCAAATGTCACCTTGGCGGCAGTTCATTGGAACGAATGTGTCAAATAGAGCCGCCATCTTGAAGTAGGGGGCCCCACACCAGCATTATTGCAGGCAATGGTGTAACAGAAATAAAATCACCATAAATTGTCATGAATGAAATTTTCTAGGTTTTGTTTTTGTTCGTTCCAACAGTCAGACATGTATTTAGCATTGAGTCCAGAAAAAAAATAAAGTTTTGATGAAAATCTACTTTTTCTACCTATAATGCATAGTGCTAGTAGGCCTAACATCCATACGCAGCACAAAAGTCCAAAAGTACAGGCGGAGATAGCAGCGTTACCTAGCTACTTCCTATGACAACACCCCTGTTCCGATTGCGGCGGTTTTGACTCATGCTTAGAACCCCAAGGCGACATCTAGGGCACTATTTTAACGATTTGAAACGCAAGCGCAAAGCGCAAGTGACTTTGTGGGCGGATCTTGGGCGCTGTTGCTATTTTCCCGGCAGGAGAAATAACTCTTGCGCCAGGCGCAAATCAATAAGGGGTTGGTCTGAAGTAGGTTCATTATTCTTAGGTGTGGTTTGGGCGTAACGTCAAATAAACCAATCAGAACGCTATAAACCCAAGGGCGCAAGTTCCATGGCGGGTTGCTATTATTATGACGGATTTACCAGGCGTACCCAGGAGCGGTTCACAGCCGAGGAGACCCACGTTCTTGTAAAAGCAGTCAAAGACAGAGAAGTTGTTTTGTATGGTGATAGGAGAAACCCGCCCAAATCAGCGTCGGTTAAACAGGCGTGAGAGGAAATAGCCACAATTGTCTGATCAGCTGGCATCCCCAGGATGTTGCGCCAAGCGCTACAATGATGTCAGGAGATGGGGGAATCCCAGCTTTCCAGCATAAATCGGGCACGCCGTCTAACGGGAGGTTGCCTCTACACATGACCTGACGCTAGCAGAGGACATCGCTGCGTCCACCCTCACCGCTGAAAGGGTTTGGGGGCTTTGAAATCGGACCCAAGAAACGCAAGCAAGCAACGTAATACAGCCACACAACAAACTTATGAAAATATTTTAATCGTTATTTGCATGAGAATTTTTTAACGCAGCCACACAATAATTTAAACTATCACCACAATGCTCACCACTATGATTCCCCTTATCTCATGTGTTAATATTTTTTATTGTAACAATTTATGATTTGCAAAAATAACTGTTGCATCTGTGTAGATTAGATAAGCAAAGTGTGTGCGCGTTGTGCACGCTATACATTATGGTCAAGCATGTGCCCTTTAAATAGCATAATGAACCATGCGCAACGCGCCACTGACTTTAGACTAGTTTTTTTTGGTCAGTGGCGCAATTGTTTTTTGAAACTGCAAAATAGCATCAGGGATGGTTTGCGCCGGAACACGCCTCCATTTTTGCGCTGAACCGCCCAGGGGGCGCAAGTTCATTCCCTAGTTTGCCGACGTGCGTCTGTGAAGGGAAAAACCCGCTGTGCTCCGGTGCAAAATACGAATGATACATGCGTCACTGACAAAGTCAATTGCGCTGGGTGCAAGATAGGGCCCCTAGTGTATATATCTATGGGTGAATACGCCCCACTAAGTGCATGCAAGCTTTTGTGTCAAAAACTTCCACTTAGACATAGTAAACAATTGCAAAACACTAAAGATGTAACTAGAAACATTGCAAAAAATGATGAAAGTCAAAGTTTGATCCATGTAAATGCCTCATACAGGTTGTATTCAGGTCCAAGTACTCATAGAGGACACAAGTTTGAATGTGATCCCCGGTCGTTTGCACGTCGTCATTCATCAAATTCATCTTTCGTTTACTTGGTGCACAAAGTCGACGTGGCGGTTAGCGAATTCTGCTAAGAAATTGACATGGGTTTAGCGTTATTTCTGAATGGCGTGAGGATGGGATTAAGTACATTTGAAGCAAAGGTATTTTTATATAATATGTGCCGAGAGCATTGGGCCAATACCGTTATCACATTTTTGACAGAGGTGCTGTTTAGCGCCTTTTGCATCTGATCTCTTCATTCATACCTTCAAAATCTGGGTTTCAAAAGTTCAACAAAGAGACACTTTGATTGTGACCATGTTAACATCTTTTTGTGAATTCATTGATTGAAATGCCGTATGCAATTTGATTGTTTCAGACCTCTGGGTTCTGAGAACCTACTTCTCCGTGGGGCAACACTGAAAAACACTGAATTCATATACGGTAGATATAAAAAGCACTACATGTTTACTTGTCTTTTTTTTACATTTACAGTACTGCCACTTCGATCCAAAATGACTTGTTAGGAATACATACATATGTGAACACCATTACCATCTACACTATGTAAATGATGAGATGATAGATATGTAACTTTAACCCAGTGGTTTTCAAACTTTTTGGCATGTGCCCCCCTTGTGCATGGTGCCCCCCCAAAGAAAATGTATGACATAAAACAATCTCAAACCTAGAATGTGAATTAAACAAAACATATTAAATGTTACAATGTAGTGTTGTTGTTTAGTAGCCTTCGTTTTCTGAGGTTTAATTACACAGAATTCATAATAAATGAGTGTATTTTTTCAAATATCATATAAATGGGACCCCTGGCACTATCCCACGTCCCCCAAGGGGGCCCACCCTCCAGTTTGAGAACCACAGCTTTAACCAGACACAAAACTTTATGATGGGAGAATTTTTTTAAGTAGGAAAGTCAAAGAAAGAGAATTGCTGATTGAGTCATTCTGTCAGTCCCTTCCCAGTCTAATTAAATGAATCACTGAGGCTTGTGAGATGAGAGCGAGAAAGCGAGAAAGAGAGAGAGAGGTGAATGTCACATTATCCACATGAGGATTCGTAGTGCGGGAAAGACTTTAACTTTGTTTTAATAGAGTCATTATGACATAATGGGTCTGTATGGCAGGACAAAAAGAGATTGGTTATGTAACAATGGCTTTTACATTATCATAACATTAAAGATGCTGTATCAAAGGAAATTGTGATCTTAAAATGTTTTTTTTTCTTAGCTGTGGCCATCTACACGGGCATGGAAACCAAGATGGCCCTGAACTACCAGTCCAAGTCTCAGAAACGCTCAGCTGTTGAAAAGTAAGACGCCAGCAGGCTGCTCACGTCAGCATGTACAGCATAATGCGTTTAGTGTCCTGTTTGTAAAGCAAATTGTTGTATTTCATGGTACTGATTGTATCAGATTACACTCGCATGTGTCTACTGTGCAACTCTTTCAGAGCGATAGATACAATGATGTAGACACAACACAAAATCTGTTTGTATTGAATGAAAAGTACCTTGAGAGGGATAAAGTTGAAATATTGACTTTTAGTGAATTCAGATCATTTTGGAATTTTTAAATGTAAAACATACTTACTATGTATACGTATATAGTCTTGGATCATCTTATTGCTGTTTCTCTTGCAGGTCTATGAATGCCTACTTGATTGTGTATCTTTGCATTCTGATCAGTAAAGCTCTGATCAATACGGTTCTGAAGTACGTTTGGCAGGCCGACCCAAACAATGACGAGCCCTGGTACAACCAGAAGACTGAAACCGAGAGGCAACGGCACATAGTAAGTACAACATTAAACATGCTGCAATACTTCAGTACTGCAATAATCCTCTTTGTACCAGCTAAACAATGTATTGTGTGAATATGTGCTTGGTAAATACCCTTAATAATGTATTCATTAAACACAGATTTTATGTGTTTTTTTAATGAGGCATTCTGGAGAGTGCTCAGTTCTTTGTGTTTGTTGAACTCTTGGGGGTTGAGACATCAAAATAATAAGGAGTCAGTGTTTAGCAAGTAATGTTTTCTTTTAATTATTCATATGAACACCTGCAGCGAGTTTTCAGCATTACAACCCCTATAGATTTTCTAGAGATAAAATACATTTGTATAGACCAGACAATGAAAATGCATTCCGCACAATACAAATCACATACAATCATATTTCTTTTTCCTTTAGTTGATCCGGGCGTTTACAGATTTCCTAGCCTTTATGGTTCTGTTCAACTACATCATTCCTGTGTCCATGTACGTAACCGTTGAAATGCAGAAGTTTTTTGGCTCCTACTTCATCTTGTGGGACGATGATATGTATGATGAGGAGCTTGGTGAGAGGCCGCTGGTCAATACATCTGACCTTAATGAAGAACTTGGACAGGTGAGAAAAACTGCTGAGCTGGGTCAATGTGATGTGGTTTAATATGTGATTCAATGTGGTGACAACATGTGATTAGATTTGATGTGTGTCAATATGTAATTTGATGTGATTTGTGGCGATGTGATATGTCTCCTGATGACATTTTATTTGACATGATGCATGTCAACATGTGATTAAATGTGATTTGTGTCAACGTGCGACTAGATGTGATGTGTGTCAACATGTGATTTAATGTGATGTGTGTAGACATGATTCGATGTTGACATGAGACATATCGCATGTAATATGATATGATGCATGTCAACGTGTGATTTAATGTGATGTGTGTCAATGTGCGATTGGATGTGATGTGTGTCAATGTGCGATTAGATGTAATGTGTATCGTTGTGATTCAATGTGATATGTCTCCTGACGACTTGTGATTTGATAAGATTCATGTCAACATGTGATGTGTGTCACCTTGTAATTAGATGTGATGTAGATGTGATCAGTATGCGATTTGATGTGTGTCGACATGATTTGATGTCTCATGTTGACATGTGATTTGATATGAAACATGTCAACATGTGACTAAATATGATGCATGTCACTGTATGATTAGATGTGATGTCTGTCAGTATGGGATTTGATGTGTATCGACGTAATTCAATGTGATATGTCTCATGTCGAAATGTGATTTTGGTATGATGCATGTCAACATGTGACTAGATGTGATGTGTGTCGACATGTGATTTAATGTGATATGTCACATGTCGACATGTGATTTGATATGATACATGTCAACATGTGATTTGATATGATACATTACATGTCAACATGTGATTAGATGTGATGTGTGTCAACGTGCGATTAGATGTGGGTCAATATATAATTTGATGTGATGCATGTCGACGTGATTTCATGTGATGTCTCATGTCGAGGTGTGATTTCGATATAATGCATGTCTACATGTGACAAGATGTGATGTGTGTCACCGTATGATTAGATGTGATGTCTGTCAGTATGCAATTTGATGTGTATCGATGTGATCTGATTTTGACATGGTGCATGTCAACGTGTGATTAAATGTGATGTGTGTCTCAACATGCAATTAGATGTGATGCCTGTCAGTAGGCGATTGTTATGTGTGTCGACGTGATTCGATGTGATATGTCTCATGCCGACATTTGTGATTTGATACGATACATGTCAACATGTGATAGATGTAATGTGTATCAGCGTGCGATTAGATGTGACGTTTGTCAGTATGCAATTTGATGTGAGTGTATCGTGGTGATTCGATGTTGACATGGGACATATCACATGTGATATGATGCATGTCAACGTGTGATTAAATGTGATGCGTTTCAACGTGCAAATAGATGTGATGTGTGTCAGTATTTGATTTGATGTGTATAAATGTGATTCGATGTGATATGTCTCATGTCGAAATTTGTAATTCGATACGATACATGTCAACATGTGATTAGATGTAATGTGTGTCAACGTGCGATTAGATGAGATTTTTGTCAGTGTGCGTTTTGATGTGAAGTGTATCGATGTGATTTCGATGTTGACATGGGACATATCACATGTGATATATGATATGATGCATGCCAATGTGTTAATAAATGTGATGTGTGTCAACGTGCAAATAGATGTGATGTGTGTCAATATGATGTGTATAGATGCAATTCAATGTGATGGCTTATTTCGACATGTGATTCGATATGATGCATGTCAACATGTGATTTAGATGTGTGTCAACATGTGATTAGATGTCATGTCTGCCAACATTGTATGTAAAGTTTGGCAATATGTTTTTAAATGTGATGTGATGTCAATATTTGATGAGTAATCACATCCTTCTCTGTTACAGGTTGAATATGTCTTCACAGACAAAACTGGAACTTTGACAGAAAATAGCATGGAGTTGAAGGAATGCTGTGTGGATGGACACGTTTACGTACCACATGCCATCTGCAATGGGCAGATCTTACCCGGGGCGGAGGGCATGGACATGATCGACTCCTCTCCTGGCATAGATGGAAAGGTGAGCTACTAAATTTTGTTTTTCTTACCATAACCACCGTATTTGTTATAGGTTTTTTGGGGATAGAGTGTGAATGTGTGAATCCAGTCTGCAAACAAAAAATGCCAAGGCCATGTATAATCCTAATTAACTTTTATAGTAAAATGTTTTGCAGTGAGGCTGTGGTATCTTAAAACAATAAGTGTCTCTTGTTCTGATGTTCTGTTGTATAGACATTTATAGCTTTATTTTGAATCGTACCCAAGTGTCCATATACAGTAGAACTGCTGTGCGGGTTTGATTAAATCTATAATTATGCGACGGCAAGGCAACATTTTGAGAGGATGAATGAGGTATTATCAGTAGCGAGTTAAGTTTCATTACACCCATCCATCACTTCACCATGATGACTGAAGTATTTTAGCTGTGGATTTGTGGAGTGATGGATGGATCCTAATTTTATCGTTTAATAAATGAGCTCAGACTGATGACACATTAATTCAGCAGATTAACTGTAAAAATCCATTAAGGAATTTGTAAACTAGAATTGTATTCTGGTATGGTACTGCATGTGTATGTGCATAATAAACTGTGATGTCAGAGTTCATTGCTCTTGTGGCTTTGAGACTTTTAATGTCTGGTTGTATAAAATGTATCCACATATTTACAGGAAACATCAGTATTGAAGGGATTTTCTTGGAAAGCTTATGTAATTTACATTTATTTATTGAGCGGATTGTTTTTCCCAAATGCATTCGCTGGGATTTGTATCCATGACCTTGGCACGATACTGTTCCAGTTGGGCTACAGGTACGCAAGTGTTAATCCCCCGTGGTGCATATGTGTTATCAGGAGCGCGAGGAGCTGTTTTTCCGGGCTCTGTGTCTGTGTCACACAGTTCAGGTGAAGGAAGAGGAGACGGTGGACGGCATTAAAAGAGGAATCCATCAAGGCAAATCCACCTCCTTCTACATCTCATCTTCTCCGGATGAAGTTGCGTTAGTGGAGGGCATGCAGAGGCGAGATTCAATCTCTTACATAAGCACACACTAACACAGAAGTTAGAATTGCTTATACGCCGAGTCCATTAAGGGACAGGGTTTAAAATATCATACACAAAAGCTCAAATGTATAATGTATTTTGGACTCACCTGGCTTTGGCTTTTTCTCACCTGCACAGGTTGGGCTTCACTTATCTTCGACTTAAGGACAGCCACATGGAGCTCCTTAACAGAGATGATGAGATGGAGAGGTGAGCCATCTGGAAAACAGCGGGGCGGCAATGACCAACAGGAAACAGTGTTAGGAAGTCAGGCGGTTAGCTGCACTGCCAGTATAAGAAAAGAGCCTTAACCACAATCCTACTTTCCTGTATGTCAAAGCTAATATACAACATACCCATTACTGTTCAGTTTTCTTGTCACGCTATACGTTTTTGCCACATGTGGCGTTGAAAGAAAGCTCAGCAGTGGGCCAGGTTTATGCTCTGTTATGTATAATCATCTGTGTGTTTACTCAGCAGGTTATCATATTAATGTAACTGTGTTATGTTTATTAAAATAGCATTGTCATGCTTAAATTTATACCTCATGTTTGTAAAGGGACAGGTGTTGTAGTATGGAAAGGATTAGTGTGTGTAAAGCTTGCAGATCATTTAATATTTAGATTTGAAATGATTGTTTCATTTGCACGTTTATGCATTTGCAGATTTGAACTGTTGGAGGTGTTGAACTTTGATTCGGTGAGGAGAAGAATGAGCGTAATCGTAAAATCAAGCACAGGTATGATAAAATCTCCTGGCTGCATTGACCGGGCTCATAATACCTAAATCCTTTCCAAAAAAACTTTGCATAAAAAATTAAAATATTACTTTATGAATCATTTTTGCCTTTGAGGATGCATAAGACTTGTCAGATTTAGGATGCGTCTATGGATAATCTTGTCCCTAAGGTATTGTTCAGTGCACAAACACACGAATATCAAAAATGCAAGCGACAATTACACATTCCAGTGAATATTTTTGAGTCACTGTGTGTTTCCAGATTGAGGGTCCGGTATGTGTGGCTAGTATACAAATGAGTGCTGGATTTAAACATCTGTAAGATTCCTAAATACATGTAGTCACATACTGACTAAATAACTGGATATTATGTATTTAAAAGCTATTTGAAAATATATTTTGAATAGTTACAAAACGAGTATATGCGAATATAGTCAACATGAAACTGCATTCTTGACCCATTTGAGCCTACGAACAAGATGAAGTTGAACATATATTATCCAATGGTAACAGTTTGGTGCATGAAAATGGGCATTACTAGAATGGAGAAATGTGATTGGAAGAAGAGCTTGAAAAAATGAAGGATCAGTTAACGTGGAGCACGTCATAATAATTTGATTTGTTAAACGTGCAAAGATAATTTGTTTGTAAGACCAAGAATGTGTAATACAAAATAAATATGGTCAATTATAAATCATGTTGACTTTAAGTGAATTAGAAAACATTAAATTCATATATGTATGAATGAATAATTTTATAACACGGCTCGTTGGAATGCTTGATTCTGATTGGCCAGTCGTGACATATGCATTAGTTTGTTATTCCCAGACAACAACCACTCAAAATTAATAACGCCCGGTAATCCGAATGCTGCAAATCTTTTTGACAAGTACAGTTTAATATTACACAAAATTAAATATAAATATGTCTCTTAACTCTTTCGCCGCCAGTGTTTTTAAAAAAAGTTGCCAGCCAGCGCCAGCGTTTTTCATTATTTTCACAAAAGTTTAATGCCTTCCAGAAAATTTTCTTTTTTTAAATATATAAACATACAATATACCAAATGAAAGAACAGACCCTCTGCTTTCAAATAAATAAAGCGTTTCATCCTACCTTCAGTAGTTCTTTTGTAATCAGCTTTTGAATATGGGTAGGTTTCTGCAAAAACAATAATAATTCCATTTTGTTTGTATTCCAACTTTCCATAGAGATCCCATTCAGAGCGATCTTTAAAACAGACACATGGACATGCAGCCGCTTGCCATAGGGCAATGCTTACATGTTTAAAAAGTTGCGGAAGGGTTTACCTGACGTGGCAAACACATATTTTGACATGACGAGCCACAGTGTACACCCTTGAAAATTTCAATTTCAACCGCTGATTCTGCAATAACATATTTACTTATTATAAATGAATGCTCAAAATATAGTAATGGCATATTGGTTACCCAGTTGCTAACATTTTACTGTATCCATAATTGTTTGTTTGTTGTAGGAGAATACTACTTGTTCTGTAAAGGTGCAGATTCCTCTATTTTCCCACGGGTGATTTCTGGGAAGGTGGAGCAGGTCAAAGCCCGCGTAGAGCACAACGCTGTGGTGAGCACAAATCGGAAACATCTTCATCTTCTTTCTTATTTTAGCAGAGCTATTTATAGGCCACAATCACACCTTGGCAGAACAAAAGATCTTCTTGCATGCTATTGTTTGAACAACTTTCGTTTAGGTAATGTCATACTTGAAGAAGCAAGGACGGAGAAAGCGAAACAGAAGGAATGTCTTTTATTAATGTGTTTTTAAACTACGGCCCAACCCTGATCTCATTAGCTTTCATTAGAGGAACGATTGTTAAAAACAACTGCCATTAGAAGGACCAGAAGTCATTTGATACTCTATTTTTCTATTTATAATCCAATGAATATGACACTGATCATTTATCAGACATCGTAGGCTGGGAAATAATATAATATTGGGGCATGAGGAATGAATCTCATCTCGGAGATCAGCGCAGCTCTGTGTAAATTCTTTGTGCTACTCGCAGATCTGGGTCAGGGATGACATCACATTGAAAAGGGGTTTAGTTGACCTGGGACCAGTGCTGATTCATGGCATCAGTAGCCATAGTAAAAAGGTTTCAGTTGCAAAAAAGCAATCTTTGTGCTAAAGAATGTGTGAAGGAGACTCGGCTGACAGTTCACATAAAGTAGCAGTGTTTTATGAGCAGTGATAATTGGAACGTTTAATTAAAAAGTCTATTCTTTGATACTTCGCGCAACCGTCCACTTACATCAAGTAAACCAAGATTAAATATGCACATTTGGGAATTAAAAACAGGTTTTTGTTAACACAGTATTGTTAATTTTTCTATCTAAAACAACCCTACACTCTTTAGGATGACTTAAAGGTATTGCGGAGGATTTTTTTTTCCGGGTGGATCATCAAGACTATTGGTTCTCCTAGTTGTCAATCAGGAGTGTTGCGCAATTGCATTTTTTTTTAAGTGGAGAAGGCGGTTCTTTTCTAAAATTCGAGAAAATCTTCCGCTACACCTTTAACTTTGAAATCACTCGCGCTTCACGCCTCTACCTCTACCGGTGTAAACGCAGCATTACACTCAGTACCTTTTGAAAAGGTCCTAATATGTACCATTTGGTACCATTTTGTACCACTAGTATGTACCTCTAAGGTGCCAATATGCATCTTTTAGGTACAAAAGCCAAAGCTTTTGATCTCATTCATTTTAATGGAAGCTTGACTTCTGGTGACATGGGTGTCATTTAATGTTGGTGACAGGAAGTGGGTTTTTTAACGGCATCTAGCGGTGAAATTCTGATTTGCAACCAGCAACTCCGTTCACAGCTCACCCCTCAATTTTAAAATGCATAGAGAAGCTACAGCGGGGAAAAAAAGTATTTGACACATCAGCATTTTATCAGTAAGGGAATTTTGTAAGTGGGCTATTGACACAAAAGTTCCACCAGATGTAGCCATCAAGCCAAATATTGAATTCATACAAAGAAATCAGAACATTTAAGTATACAAGTTGAGGCATAATAAATAATGTGAAATGACGTCGAAAGTCTGAACGGGGTTTAACTCTAAATCATAATTCTAAGTTAATACTATAATATACAATGGTATACTATATTATATATTAAGTATATATTAGTCTTCTTAGTATAAAGTTCTACTGCATTTATTAGAATAAAGATCTTTTTTATTTATTAGAAATCAAGTATTATTAGAATAAAGAAAGTATTCTGGTAATTATAATTGCTTTGTTGTGTAAATAAATGTAAATGGCACTTTATGTGGCTTTTAACTTTGTTACACATATTTCCCCTTTAGGAGGGTTTACGGACTCTCTGTGTGGCGTATAAGAAGCTGAGCAATGAGCAGTATGAAGAAGCGTGTCGACTCCTCAACGATGCTAAACTGGCGCTGCAGGATCGCGACAAGAAACTGTCTGAAGTCTATGATGTCATCGAGAAGGATTTCATACTGCTGGGAGCCACTGCTGTCGAGGACAGGTAAATTATCATTACAGGACAATCTGAATTCTATTTGCTCACATTGTTTAAATAGCAAATGCATTTGCGGCGTGTTCAGGCGCATTATTGGTGCTGGAGGCAACTAAAATAGACTTCGCCATTGACCAACTAAAACCTAGTCTGAAGTCAATTGCGCAAAATTGTTTTATTTGAAGATTACGTTAGTAATATGTGCCTATAAACGGGACGACAACACGTGTTTGCTTATAACACACATGAATGCCCAGCAGCACACACACTTTTTTAAATATGAAAAATTAAAGGATCAAAATGTAAAAGATTATCTCTTGGACATAAATGAGGACAGTTTACAAGACTTTAGAAGGTGTGAAGCTGAGACCAGCTGGTAGAAGAACTGCTTCACCTGTAGCCTGGTAAGCATTTTTTTTTTTTGCTTTTAAAAGTGCTAATATTGCATTTATTTAAATTTTTTAAATGCTACCTCACGGATTTGTTGTATATGATGACTTTGTACCTTTGGATATGGTGACATGAGAACAATTTTCAAGGACGCATGGGTTA